>NC_067168.1:46933754-46996254 GCF_903995435.1 Acomys russatus | reverse complement strand
ATCCATCCATCCACCCACCCATCCATCCATCCACCCACCCATCCATCCATCCACCCACCCATCCACCCACCATTTTCTGTTTTATGGCTCAGGAGTAACTGAAAACATTTCTCCCTCACTTCCAGCTACCTGCCTGCTGCTTTTTCCCCCATGTTAGTGGTCCAGGGGTGGCAGAGGCGGGGTCCCACCTCAACGGTGTAGCATATGGATATGTGGCTCCTTTGGGGGAGGCCCCACAAGCAAGACATGTCCTGTCTTCCTGTAACTGATGCCTCAGTGTCTCCCAGTGCACCTTGGAAGGCTATCCGGGCGAGGTGGCCCTGTGCGGTCGTTTTTTAAAATTTTTTTTTAATCATCATCCCTTTCATGATGTGGGCTCATAAGGCTTCAGGGACCAGAATGGCATTGCCACCTCCCACCACGCTCAGTCGTGACAGGTCCTCTGCCCGCTCCCTGTGCAGCATTTCTCTTGGCACAGCCTGAAGTCTTTCTCCTTCTTTGCATTGCATTGTGGGTAGCTGAGGGAAGCTTTGTCCCCTCACAAAAGACAATATCTCCACATCCCTGGCCTCTCTTCAGGCTGGGAACACCCTTCCCTTCTCGAAAGCCTTTAGTGAGTGCACAGACGCAGAGCAGTCTTCCTGAGGCCAGCTTGGTATTTTAAGCTCAGCATGCGACACCACAGCTAAGGACGTTTTGATTTGAAAAGGAAGGTGTGGCAGCCAACACCAATCCCTCGGGCCACTCACCATCAAGAGGCAATATGTGACTGGTGAGCATTTGGGTTTGCGTGGCATAGCCTGGAGGTGGTGGCTGCTGACATTGACTGGCAGTGATGTCGGACTCTGCATATGCTGTTGCTGCCCTCTCGGCCCCTCCATGGGCAATGCCAACATCTTGCTCTATGTAGTTGTGTTTAAGGAAGAAGCCATGTGGCTTAGAAGGGACGCCTCCTCTGTGTCTCATGAGGATGTCCTTGTCAGAGCTGGTCTGCACACTAAGCGCGGGTCCCACTTTCTTTGAAATGATGTCTGTCCTACACTTAAACCACACCGTGGCTCGTGTAAGGTGGTTTTAGCTGCACACTCAGCCTTCTTTTCTTGGGATTCTGGTTTGGGGCCTGTCGCAGTCTTGTGCATGTGTGAACATGCTGGACTGAGAATGCTCACCATCACCCTCCACTTCTGGTGAGGGGTGCTGCATGGGCTGGCCTGGGCTGACTGGTGCTCACACATGCATGTAAAACAAAGAAACTAAAAGAGCTATAAAGGCATGTGTTGACTCTGTATAGACACTGGTGCAGATATCAGCCCAGATACAGATATAACTATAGACTGTGGTACCCAAGGGTATCAGTTCAGTACACACAAGCCACCTGTCAGGGAAGGTTCTGGAGATGACTGTTGAGTGCTCAGTACTGGGGCGTGCTGAGGGGCCCTATTCTGTAAGAACAGCTGCCACTCAGGGGGTTCGGGCTGGGTCCTCATCCCCAGGTCACCAGCCAGGTCTAGATTCAAGGTTCCTGACTTAGTTCACGCCCCCCCCACGCCCATTCCCCTTTTCAGGCTATACAAGTGATGGCATTTTGCTCCTAAATACTTGGGCTGGGCTGTCGAGAGAGCAAGGGCAGCCCCTTCCCACCAACTGCCACCCAGGCCCTGATCTGAAGCGCCACACACGCCCTCTATAATTCTTTTATTGTCTTTTGTCTTACGTGCACGTGTGCTTGTATGTGCACGCGTGCGGGAGCGAGCAGTTGGCATTGGTTGCCTTCTTCAGCTTCTCTCCACATTGGTTTTGGAGCTGGGGGGGGGGGGGGGGGGGGGGGGGTGGCTCTCACTGACTCTGGAGCTCACTGATTGGCTAGGCTGGCCAGCCAATCAGCTCCGGGATCCCCGTGTGGGACAGCCCTGCCCCGTGCCCAGCATCAGGCTTACAGAGGGTGCTGAGGCCTGGTTCTTACAAAGGTACTGGGCACTGGATCCAGGTCCTCACGCTTGCATAGGAGACACTCATGGGAGATACTTTACCAACTGAACCGTCTCCCTGGCTCCAACAGCTTTTTTTTTTTTTTTTTTTTTTTTAATGATCCCAGAACCCAACCAAAGATAACAAATTGCCTTAGGCTGTTATGGAGCCTTAGTCTTCCCGGTTGCCTCTTCATTCTCCTCAGGACGTTGATGCCCAGCTACATGTACCTTCATGATCTTTTGGGTCAGACATTTCCGGTAGCAATGACCCCAGGTGATGCTGGCTGCCCATTTGGGTTGCCCAGGATCAGGGTGCCCCCCACTGCTGTGATGCCACACCTCAGACCTTGGTGGTGAGTGTTCTCTCTGCGGTAGCTAACAAACCCAGAGGGAAGGGCACTGTGTACCCTGGTTCCAAATGACCCACCCTGAACCAGAAAGGACCCCCCCCACGAGATTTGTTGTGTCACGTAGCCAGCATGTGATATGTTCCCCAGTCCTCAGGTTGGATGTCATGTCGTCGCGTATAGACTGGGTCACCTCCTGTTTCTCTCTTTATGTAGTCAGAGGTGATCTCAAACCGCCGATCCTCTTGCCTCGAGCACGCTCACAGAATCGCCAGTTGAGCCGCCTGCCCACCCCGTCTCCTCAAGCCTTTGCTGCTTCTCTCCGTCTGTGGGATTTCTTCACCAAGAAGTGGTGTTAGCTGAAGGCTGGCTCACTGATGTTAAAGCCAGCCATACCAGAAAGGGAGCACTCATCCTGAGAACAGTTAGGGGTGACCCCTCTGGGCCCCTCCTAGACTGTGAGGCCCTGAACCGCTTCCTCTCCACGAAGCTGGAGTCCGCATGCGTAGCCTCCTCCCTCCGTCTTCTTGCGCTTGCTCACAAGGGAGGACTGCATAGAAGAATCTGTTATAGGGAGGACTACATAGAAGGGTCTGTTATCAGAGCAGCGTCCAGCCCGAGACACCTGCTGATCAGGAATCCAAGTGCCAGGACCTTGGACGTTGTGTGTGCTGCTGATCAGATGTGGAGCCATCCGTCCCTCCAATGGCATGTGAACACTGTGGTGCTATAGGCAGGGAACAAGACAGAGGCCGGAGTGAGGTCGACTGCATCCCTGTCTTGCTGATGACGTTTTGCCCATCTTCTGAGACTTGTTATCTGCGTACACTCCTGGTGCCCATCTTCTGAGAGTTGTTATCTGCGTACACTCCTGGTGCAGGCTCTGAGCCTCGTGCACACCGTCTCTTTGGCCTCATGATGGAGAAACTGATGTGCTCTGAGGACAACGAGGTGTCACGAGGCCACACAGCCAGTTGGCGGCAAATGCAAAGCCAAGTTGCTTCGTCAAATCCATGCTCCAAGAGGGACGTTATTTTGAGTAGCAAACACTTCAGATTTTAAAGGCCTTTAAAGCAGCCTCAGTTCTGCCACGAAAGCCCAAAGCAGCGTTAGACAGCGTGCAAGTGATTAGTCGTGGCTTCGTTCCGAAAGAATGGTCAGAACACCAGCTGCCTGTACTTATCTCCTGGGCTGTGCTCGCCAGTCACTGCCCTTCAGCCAGTGCGATAATGGTAGCACGGGGCATGCTTTTCAGGGTGCCCACTGACCCTCTGTGCTCACCCAAGTAGCTGTACTGGTTTCCACAGAGAAATAAGAAGTCTACAAAAACACCAACGGGGCACAGAGGAGGCAGAGGTTCTAGAAGCCAGGCCAACTAGAACACCTCTGCTCTCTCCTGAGGAGACATGGTCTCTTGACTAGAGAGAGGATTTAGGGGTGTGCTGACCCAAGATGAACGTCAAACGCGGTTCAGAAGTTCATCAGGTTGCACGATGCTTTCTGGTGTGAGCAGCGATGGGCACGCCATCATCGTGCCTGTGGGGCTAATGGCGGCCAAGCATCCTCTCGGTGCTGATATGCCAGCTTAGGAGAGTACAAGGCAGAGGCAGGTGACTAACCATTTTGGACACGCGTCAGTCACTCCTGCTTAAGGTAACAACAAAAGTAAGTTGAGCACGTTAAGAAACTTGGAAAGTTGGGCGTGATGGCGCACACCTTTAATCCTAGCACTCGGGAGGCAGAACAGGTAGATCTCTGAGTTCGAGGTTGAGGCCAGCCTGCTCTACAAAGCGAGTCCAGGACGAAGAAAGAAAGAAAGAAAGAAAGAAAGAAAGAAAGAAAGAAAGAAAGAAAGAAAGAAAGAAAGAAACAAGAAAAAATAAAATTGGAAAATCTGAGTTGCCAAAAAGTGTTTTGCTGAAGGAGTAATGTAGAATAAGTTTTAAACACACACACACACACACACACACACACACACATACACACACACACACACAAACACACACACATACACACACACATACACACACATACACACACACATACACACACACACACACACATGTTTCCACTTTCTTATTTTAAATCAACCATGCAATTACCAGTTTTAACCAAAATAGCCGGAACCACACCTCTGTCCTACCTTAAGGTCTCCTACTTTTGAAACCTAATAACCCAAGCTGGTGTTTTCAGAGAGACAGAGACAGAGAGAGACAGAGAGACAGACGGGGGGGGGGGGGGGGGGTGCGGGGCAGTCCTCTGTCCTGGGCCTTGTGAGCAAACAAGCTGGCTAAGGGCTTTTCTGTTGTAGTTGGCCAAGTACTGTACTGGCAAATGTGTCCCTGACATAACTCCTGGGACATCAGAATGTGCTACCAGTAAAAGGGATTTTCAGATGTGATTTATGCCGTGGCCCTCTAGCTGAGGAGATTTTCCCTGAAGCCTGGATGGACCAGTGTAGTGACAAAAGTAGTCAGCATAGTGGGAGGGAGAGAGGGCAGGAAGAGCTGCCTGAGGAAAAGAGACAGGCCAGTCAGCGAGGGAGGGGAACTGGACTCACCCTGATGTCTTTGACGACCAGGGGACAGAACGAGAAATACAAACAGCCCTCAGCAGTCAGCCGATACCTTCCACTTGTAAGACCCATGTCCTCAGCTGGGCATGGTAGCACACACCTTTAATCCCAGCACTCAGGAGGCAGAAGCAGGTGGATCGCTGTGAGTTCAAGGTCACCCTGGTCTACAAAGCGAGTCCAGGACAGCAAAGACTACACAGAGAAACCCTGTCTCAAAAAACAAACAAACAAAAACCATGTTCTCAGGACACGCTGGGTGAACGAGGGAACAAAGCCGCTTTCCCATCCCCAGAAGGAGCCTGACTTTGCCAGCATCCCGCTCTGAATCTGCTCACGTGGGCTTTAGCAGGGACAGAAAGCTAACGTGGTGTCAGAGGCGACAGATTCCTCCCTGTTCAGAACATTCTGGTTCCCAGATGTCATAGAGAAGGTTCTAGAAGAGTTGCTCATGGAGTAGGACCAGTGCTCTCAGGTGAAGACGAATCCGTTACTAAGGAATCGGCATCTGAGAAAGCCCAAGGGACCCAGTGCAGGCAGAGCACCCAATCTGCAAGCAACGTGGACACCCTGCTGGGCTGGCAGGTGGGCCTCTGTGGGTAGGAGCAGAGACAGGCAGAGGGCACCCGCTGCAGAGGACACTTGTCAACAGGGTCCCTGCTTGGTCATCTGAAGACAAATTTCAGAAGGGTAAGCCTCCTCACTCCTTCACCAAGATCCTTGAGAGCCAGCTGCGTGCCAGGCACTAACCGCTGAGGGAGGCAAGCTTTATGCACCCCCGGTGTTTACATTCTGGTCTGAGAGCCAGAGAACAAGCTGACACAGAGATCGCTGTTGGGGTGTACCACAAAGAGGATCAAAGCCAACTTCCGGGATGGGTCGGCAGCCAGGGTTAGAGCCATGGTCGTCGAAGTAGTCAAGCTCTGAGCGAAGGAACAGCTGGTGCAAAGGACATGTGTGGGAGTGGCATGGTCACAGGAAAGTGTGCGGGGAGCCTGTGGAAGAACAGGGTCTGGAGTGGCTCGGGGTGAGACTACAGAGAGGCTCGGGAGGCAAGTCAGGAAGAATTGAGCAAGAGGTACATGGGGGATGTTTTTGGAAACTCCTAATTCATCATAGAGGGCAGTGACCTAGGTTGAGAAGTGGCGGACAGGCAGGTGGAGGGTGGGTGGGGCTTAGAACAGCGTCTATGTTCTTGCTGAACAGGCTGCTGAGGGAAGGGGGCAAGAGCAGAGGCAGTGTCTGGCCTGAGAAAACCCAGTGTTTCCTGAAATAGTGTTTGCACAGTTGGAATATGTCAACATGGGCTCCGCATGCATAGAAATTCAGTTATTAATGCATGCAAGCAGGACTCAGAACAAGGCTGTCGCCAGAGCATGCTGTGCTTGCTATGTTGTACTCACTTGCTCGGCACAGTTGGGCCAGGGGTATTTTCCTCTGCGTGACAGGCAAGGAGACTGGCACACAGAGAAGTTGAGTGACTTGAATCCGGTCACTTCTGAGGTCACTGACATCCTAACTCCCGAGGGGCAAAGCAACAATTAAGACCCAGGCTATCTGAGTGCCAAGGCTGAACAAGCAATTGGCACCTCACATGCTGCCTCCTTCTGGGACCGCGACAGGTATACAACCACAGGCTGGATTGAACATGTTCACCTCCTTGGCCTCGTTTCAGGGTTCACCTGGGCGAATAGTTCATGACAGAGAACAATTTTATTCTCCCGAGGACGTTTTGCTTATTACCGAGGGGACCAAATACCCAACAGACTAAAGATAGATTAATTTGTGGCCCCAGTTTGAGGACACTGTTCCTCATAGTGGGGAAGGCATGGTGACAAGAGCACAAGGTGACATTCACATGTATAAAAGCACACAATGACTTGTCACACCGCATCTGCCATCGGAAAGCAAGGAACAGGCAGGAAGGGGCTGGTGTCGCCTCTTAAGGGGTCTTCCGGAAACGGCATCAGTGCCTGGGGCCATGGGTTCAAACATTTGAGCCTAAGGGGACAGTTCACACCAAAGCCACCCTCCAGGTGGGGACAGTTCACACCAAAGCCACCCTCCAGTTAAATGCCAGAGCTCCAATACACAGAATAACCCCAACAAATAAGTTTCTAGCCCAAGACATGGTTGGGAGCCTCAGGAGGAGACGACTATCACCTGGGGGAACATATGTACACATGTATGTATGTGTACATACACATGGCAGTGTGAGGTGACTGTTCACTGGACTATAGTGATGGAGTGTGGGGCACACCAGAAAGAAGTTAAGCCCTGCTTTCCAGCCATATATTCTGTTTTGGACATGGGTCAAAGTCTGAAAACAGGATTCCCACTCCCTAGGGGTGAAGGAAGGGACTGGGCAGCAAAGGCTGGGCAGTGGGGGTGGGGGGGGGGGTGGGGGGGAACTTCACACGGGATCAACCAGTCTTCAAGAAGTTGCAGGGGGTGAGGGGTAGTGGTAAGAGACCAGTAGGCGGAGTACAGCGTATGTATAGGGGGTAGGGGTGGGGCCTGTAGGTGGGGGAGGGTTTATGTTTGAGAGCTCCAAGCCGAGACCAGTAGGTACATCGTGAAAGGGGCATGGTGCTCGCAGACAGGCCCAGGCAGGGTGTATGTGAGAGTTCTCAGGGGCTGTGCTGCTGCTGCTTGGTTCAGCAGTGGAAAGGCCAGTTCTTGAGGGCTTGGGAAACCAACCTAGGTGAGGCCTTGTGCAAGGAATGAGGATCCAGCAGTGTCTCGAGGTAACACTTTGTACATGTTTGGGCCATTGCTCAGCTTGCTTGAAGACGGCAGCATGACTCTGTCAGGAGAAAGGTCTAATGGTCTCTGGAGAAGCGGAGAAGGTGAGGCCAAGGGTCAGTTATCTGAGAGACCGCCCACCATTACAGACTAGGAAGTGGAGGCACTATGAGGCAGCCCACGTGTCCTCTGGGGCTGTCCCTTATGCAGGCAGCCCGGGAGAAGGTCAGTGGAGGTCGCTAACGAAAAACCTGGGCCTAAGACTGCTGAGGCCACAATTTGGGACACATTTCAGGCTAAAAGCAGCAATGCAACTAAGTCAACATGGCAGCCATGGTTGTTCTCAGTGGTGTACATACTGTGAGTTGTCCTCCCTTCCTTCCCTCCCCCTCTCAGACCATCCTCTTCTCATTCTCGTTCTCTTTCTTGTCCTCTTTCTTCTCTTCTTCCTCTTTCCTTTCATCTCTTCTTCTATTTCCCCCTACTCCCTCTCCTCCTCCTCTCCTCCTCTTCCTTCTGCCCAAAATGTACACCATATTTTACTTTCATAATAGACTCCACTGACTAGAGGGAGAGGAAGGACTTGAGCATCCGTGTCTATTGGTAGAGCAAAATGACAAAGCTAGAGTCCGAAACGCCACTGGGTCTTTCTGGGAGACAGGGGACTGACTCCCAGAGTGTAGTTTCCTCAGCCAATGGGAGGTCTGAGTGAGGTGGGCCTCAGACATCCCAGTTTTCAGTAACATTAGTAGAGAAACAAGGCAGGTATGTGATGACGTGGTTTTGTTTTGTTTTTGTTTTTTTCTGGACACGCTGAATCCCCCCTCCCTCACTGTCTCTCTTTCCCCTGGGAAGTCCAGTGTCCCTGTGACCTTGGAAGGAGCTGCCTGAGACCATCCATTAGCTGGTGTCCTCAGCCCTGAGCCACCAGAGCCTGGGGAAGATGCAGCTGTGCCCGGTGCTTCTTGTCATCAGCTACTTGCTGACTCCTATTGGAGCTGCCATCTTGAGGCGCTGCGTGGTGGCTAAGAAACTGCATGATGGGGGCTTGGATTATTTTGAGGGCTACAGCCTTGAAAACTGTGAGTGGGATTCTTCCAGGCCCTCTCTCCTTAATCTCCATCCCCTACCCTGCCACCCCGTCGCCTGCCGCCCAGCACCTCCTCACACCCATGCTCTTCCACCTCTTAGGGGTGTGCCTGGCTTATTTTGAGAGCAAGTTCAACCCCTCAGCTGTCTACGAGAACTCCCAGGGCGGCTACACTGGCTTCGGCCTCTTTCAGATTCGTGACAGTGACTGGTGTGACCACGGCAAGAACCTCTGCAGCGTGTCCTGCTCTGGTGGGTCCCTTTCTGTCCCTTGGGGCACTGGAGGCTGTAGGACCCATATGTTTGGAGAAGACAGGAGGAGGGTACTGGCCCGGGCTGTATCTAAAGCTTGTCCCTGGGAGATGGAATCCTACCCTGACAGAGGGACGCTGAGATGGGTGTGCTAGCCTGAGAAGGAAAAAAGATAAAAACTGAGATTTAAAAAATATGCCCAGAAGGTGCTGGGATATCTGGGGTGTTGGGAGCAGGGGCAAGCAGCAGAGCTCAGGTAGCTTAGCATGGGAAACAATTGCTGTCTCTGAGAGAACCCATACTGTCACCATGACAGCCAGAAGTGGTTGTATGGAGGAGACCAGAAGCCCAGAGGGAACACATCTGTCCCCCCCATAGGGGCCTAAGAAGCTCTGGCTGAAAGGAGGCAGCTGGCCAGGGGCCACTCCTGTGTCCTGTGAGCTTCAGGGAGCCTTGTCAGGAACGTTCCCAAGCGCTTCGCAGGTGTCAGTTCAGTAAATGCCCACAGTGGCCTCTCAAGAGTAGGGTGCTGTTTCTACCTGATTCTGTAAATGGGCAAGTTGAGGCCCAGAGGCAGCAAGTGAGTTCACACCCAAGGCCACATGGCTGGTGATTGGAGCTGGAGGCAGACGCAAAGGAAGTGGCTCCTGAGTCAGGGCACCACCAAGAGGCCAGGCAAGGTCTTCCTGACACCCAAGGGGACTCCGTAGCAGAGCATCCTTGGGCCTCAGTAAAGAGAGCATGTCCCTCTACCCTGATTGGTGAGGGGTGGGTCAGGGTCTTCACTTCTGTTTACGGCAGGCAGCGAGGCCGTGTGGTGGGCAGACACACTTAGCTCTCATTGAGTGGCATGGTGTCACTCCATTTCACTTCCTTTGCAGCTTTACTGAATCCAGACTTAAAGGACACAATCAAGTGTGCCAAGAAAATTGTGAAAGGAAAAGAAGGGATGGGAGCTTGGTAAGTGGCACGCCCCCTGCAGCGCGCTGGAGGCTGAACAAGGCCGTGACAAGCAACGGAAGGCAGGAAGGAAACCTGGCTCATGGTCGGAGGGGGTACAGGCTGTGGTGGCAGGGCCCTCATGGTGGCAGTAGTGTGTGAGGTGGCTGGCCGCGTGGTAGTCAAGGAGTAAGGAGAGGTGAATGCTGGGTCCTGGCGTTGTTTTCCTTTTGGTCAACCCAGGACTCGGCGGTGCTTTCCACATTCATGGTGGGCCAGCCCTGCTCAGTGGAGCCTCTCTGAAAACACTCTCATGAAGACATTCAGAGGTGCTTTTCCCGTGTGTGTGTGTGTGTGTGTGTGTGTGTGTGTGTGTGTGTGTGTGTGTGAAGGCTGCGCACTGATGTGAGCTGTCTTCCCCACGTGAGACAGGGTTTCTCATGAAGCCACGTATTCAGTGGGATTGACTGGCCAGTGCGCCCCAGAGACCCCTTTTGTGTCTGTTCCCCGTGTCTGGGATTCACTGCTCTGTTTGCCTTTTCACGTGGCTCTGGGGCTTGAGCTCAGGTCTCGTGGTCACACCGTAAGCACTTCTTTACTGACTTAGTCCGTCTCAGAGATCAGTGTTTTATCTTTTATATTTACTTATTTATTTTTAATGTGTGAATGTTTGCCTGCACAGATGTGTATGTCCCACACGTGTGTGTGCCTGGTGCCCACAGAGATCAGGAAAAGGGATCAGATTCCCTGGAACTGGAGTTATATGGATGGTTATGAACCACCATATAGGTTCTGGGAACTCAACCCATGTCCTCTGAAAGAACGACCAGTGGTCTATACTGCTGAGCCATTTCTCCAGCACCTTGCCCCAAGGGAAGACCTTTTAATTGTTGCTTTAAAAATATCTTCTTTGTGTCTGCAATGTGATTTTGAGTTTAAACTGTGGCCTACAGCCCTGTGTCTAGTACCTTGTGTGACGCTATCCTGGGGCAAAATGAACAAATGTCTACTCACCCAAGAGATCAAAGGAACAATCCTGTTAAAGTCCAGCTTGGCAAACCAGAGACATTATCAGTGTCACTTATAGGAATATAAGTGATGAGTTACTTACAGGCACACAGACATCTCAAAGACACTATATCATCTAGAAGCCCACCCCAACCTCAGTGTAGACTCGAGAAAACTGTAAAACTGTAGTGGTGTGTGCCTTGTATGCAGATGGATAGGTTGGAATCTCCTCCCCAAGGAACCGTTCATGGCTTCTATAACCTTGGAAAAGGAGCGGCCTTGAGAGCCTTATAAGTTTCAGGGACTTTCTGAGACTTGTGAATTGTTTACTTTTTGGGTCTTAAGAAACCTCCCTCTGAGAATGGAAATGCTTTAATTTAGATGATGGTCATTGAAAACTTCCACATAGTACATTATACTATTTTAAATTATTTACCTATCTGACCGTTGTTGCTGTTTCAGAGCTCTGCCTCAAACATCCAACGCTTTAGAACTTGCATGCTCTTTCAAGTGTCTGCTTAGGGAGATCTCATACAGGGAACCTTTTAGGACTATTTGGTGTGTTTAAAGGCTAGAGAGAAACTGGGTTTGGTGGTGCACTCTTACAATCCCAACTTTCAGAAGGCGAGGGCAGTAAGGATCAAGAACTGAAGCTCAGCCTCAGCTACATAGTGAGCTTGAGGTCAGCCTGGGCTACAGAGTGAACTTGAGGTCAGCCTGGGCTACAGAGTGAGCTTGAGGTCAGCCTGGGCTTATAGTGAGCTTGAGGTCAGCCTGGGCTACATAGTGAGCTTGAGGTCAGCCTGGGCTTATAGTGAGCTTGAGGTCAGCCTGGGCTACATAGTGAGCTTGAGGTCAGCCTGGGCCACATAGTGAGCTTGAGGTCAGCCTGGGCTACATAGTGAGCTTGAGGTCAGCCTGGGCTACATAGTGAGCTTGAGGTCAGCCTGGGCCACATAGTGAGCTTGAGGTCAGCCTGGGCCACATAGTGAGCTTGAGGTCAGCCTGGGCTACATAATTAGACTGTACTTCAAAAATAAAGCAAAACAAAAAGAAGTGAATAAATACAAGCTGGAGAGAGGTGACCAGCTGGGTATTACCTTACCCCCCAGTGTGCAGCACCTCTGCTCAGCAGCCTAGGAAACCACAATCTCTTGCACAGTTTTGGGAAGCAGGGAAGTGTAAGACTGTGCAATTGTCTTTCCCGTGTGCTCACTGGTTACTTTTTCCCGTGTGCTCACTGGTTACTTTTCTGTCAGGTGCTTGTTCATAATTCTTTAATGCATTCAGTCAACTCCCTGACAGGAAGTAGCGCTTAAGGGAGATAAGGTTCATTTTACTTCATGGTTTGAAGACTCCATCCATCATAGTGGGAGGGGTTGCGGGAGCAGGGGGGAGGCTGCCTGTATCTCTGCAGAGCAAGAAACTGAGCCGGGAGAAGTGTAGGTACTCAGCTGGCGGGCTCCTCCCCTCCTCTGTGCTTTCTGTTCTGTACTCCAGGCTGTGGGTGGCACTCCTTGTCTTCAAAGCAGGGCTTACCGCCATCAGGTAAGCCGCTCTGGAAAGCGCTCCACAGACACAGCCAGGTGTCTGAGAGATGGTTCTAAGCCCAGTCAGGATGACGGTCAGGACTGCCCAGCACCACTTATTCCCTTTTGTTCCTTCTGAGTAAGATTAAGACGTGTGTGTGTGTGTGTGTGTGTGTGTGTGTGTGTGTGTGTGTGTGTGCGTGCAGTTCCTGCAGAGGTTAGAAGAGGGCATGGCATTCCCTTGGAGCTGGAGTTAGAGGCAGTTGTGAGTCACCTTGTGGTTGCTAGGAATTAAACTCTGGTCCAATATACACTCTTAACTACTTGAGGCATCTCTCCAACCTCTTCTTACTTATTTTTAATGCATCCTTTATAAACTAGGGTTGTTACACTTTTATAAATCACATCCATGTGAGTTATTTTCTTTGTTTGTCATTTGCGTTTTGACTTTGTTTATGGTCTCTTCATAGCAGATGAGATCTAACAGTTTCTTAGAATCAAATCCCTTCACCTTTTCCTGTGGCTTCTGGGTCTATGTGAGACCCCTGCTTAGAAATGTCTGCAGGAGCTGAGGTGGTGGCTCAGCTGGGAGAGTGCTCACTTTGAAAGCTCGAGGACACACGCTACACCCCCAAGCACGTGTTTTAGAACACGTTATCTGTGGTGGCATGCACTGGTAATCCCAGCGCTGGGAAGGTGGACATAAGGAGGGACATGGGGAGGGGACATAGGAAGGGGACATGGGCAGGGGACATGAGGGGGACATGGGAAGGTAGACATGAGGAGGGGGACATGGACAGGGGACATGGGGAGGGGATATGGGAGGGGAACATGGGGAGGGGACAAGGGGAGGGGGACATGGGGAAGGGACATGGAAGGGGGACATGGGAAGAGGACATGTGTGGACCTGGGACTCACAGGCCAGCCAGCTTCAGACCAACAGGAGACCTTATCTCAGAAAACAAGGAGGGCCATGCCTGAGGAACAGCATCTGATTGCATTCTCTGGCCTCCATATGCTTGCACGCACACATGTACACACTACGTGTACGTACGTCTGCACACTCATGTCACACAAGTGCACGCAAATTAAAGGAATTTTATATTTGAGGCTTCAAAGAATTCCATCCACAGTTTCACATTATCAGAACACTGCTGACATCAAGCAAGCCCGAGATATTTTTGCTAAATTAAAAAAAAAAATAGAATTTTTATGATTTTATCATTTTGTGCTTAAAATTGGACTCCATTATAAATGATTTGAGTACAAAAAGTGAGGTAGGCGCTCGGGGTCTTTAGTCCTGCTGAAGTCTAACCATTGCTTTCAACATTACAAATCCATTAATGAGCAAACAGCAGACTGCACTCGGTGGTGGAAACCTCCTTGTTAACGGCGCCTGTCTCCTGGGAGCCAGAGGTCCCTTCCATACATTGCCCAGGCTTTCTGATTAATTGGTGATCTTGGCTGAAATCTGGGCTAAACACTAATGAGCTAAGTCATCTTTGCTGTGTGGCCATGCTGGCCGAGGGGCCTTACTGTCCAGACTCCTGGTAAGGAGGGCTCTTCGTAAGCTGATAGGCAGCCATGTATCCTCCACCGCTCAGACTGAGTCACTCCGCCGTGCTCGGTGGACAGAGAAGCGAGAAGGGTCCCTACAGTCCTGGGGAACCCCTTCCACAACACCTGCCCCCGAGCTATGAAGAGCCATCCTGGGGATGTGCGTGGGTGGATTTTCTGCTGCTCCGTAGCTCTAAGGGGCAAGGGGACCACTGTCTACTACGGGGCCCTCATCCTGAAGGCTGGTGGAGCCCTGCTAGGCCGAGGAGCAGGCCTCAGTCAAGGATAGGGACTTGGGTCTGGATGTTGACATTAGGAAGTGAAACTAGGGAGAGAGAAGAGATTAGAGCATTCTAGATGCTGCAGGAAGGGTCAATGAGAGAGAAAAGGAACTTTAGATGCTACAGAGTGAAGGGAGTGCTCGGACAGGTGGAAGGAGCCCAAGGCAAAGGACGCTCCTTGGTCACGCTCTTAGAGGAACAGGGCTGGGGCGCCCCAGTTGGGTGGGGTCCCTGTGTGAAGCAGGGACAGTGTGGGCACATCACAGTGGAAACACCTGCATCTGTGTGAGGGTGAGCACCAAGAATTGCAGAAGCCTGAGCAAATATGTCCACAGTGGAGAGACTCAGACGTCCCAGAGCCAGGCAGGTACAGGCCCTGAGGACCCCAAGCTGACTGTAAGGAGCCACCGCTGATCTCTTTCTGGCCTCCTCTTGTAGGCCCATCTGGTCCAAGAACTGCCAGCTCTCTGATACTCTAGATCGGTGGCTGGACGGCTGTGAAGTGTAGGCACCTGAGTGGACCTGCCACACTTGCCGTCCGCATCCTGGGACTGGAAGATACTTTCCTGCTTGCTGCTTCCGCCTGTGCAGTTATCTCACCACCTGACAGCTCCAGATGGACAAGGACAAAAGTCCACTTCATCCAGGGGATGCAAGGTGCAAAGTAAACCAGTTAATTATTCAGCCCAGGCCTGAGGTCTCTGCCTGCATTATGATGCCGGCAGCGCCAAGGCCGTCATCACAATTTACCTCTCATGACTTGTCGTTTCTGATCCTCAGGGAGGAGTTGAAGGCAGGGATGCCAGTCTTCAGGAGAGGGAGGAGGAGGGGTCGCAGCGGAAGCCAGTGGGGATGGGAGGCTGGACAAATGGCTGCTTCTTCATAGCCAACTTGGATGGACTTGGAACCACTCATGGGACACGCCTGTGCATGTGCCTTTGAGGGGCTTCCAGGCTGGATTGAGTGTGGGCGGCACCACCCATGGGCTGTGGGTCCTAGACTGAATAAGGAGAAAACAGGAGGAGGCCTGACAAGAGCAGGCCTTCCCTTCCCTGGTCCACCTAGATGTGGAGAGTATCAACACCACGGTGGACCAACGCCATTGTGTGGTGGACTTCCTGCCAGTATGGACTATCCTCAAACAAATCTCCACCCTTTACTTGTCCCCTTTCAAACCTCCTACCACCAGATAGGAGAGAAAACGGGCAGAGGAGAAAGGGGGTGAGTTTATCATTAGACCACTTCCTGCTGATTAGGGATCTTGAACTCCTCAGGGCAAGCTTGCTCTTCGAGGTCAGGATATCTAGTTTCATTTTCTTCTTCTTCTTCTTCTTCCTCTTCTTCTTCTTCTTTTGCTCATGACTACTTGACAAACAGCAATTGACAGCAACCAATAGCATCCAACCACCGTCAGCCAACAATAGTAACCCTGCCTCTTGGGGCCCTAGCATTTATGTACCCTCTAAAACATTCCTACAATTCCAAACAGTACACACTCACATAAACCAGCTGCAGCTTGAGCAAGAGGCACATCATAGTCATCTGCTGTGCCTGCAGCCTCTTATCCGCCCCCCCCCCCCCCGCCCCACACTGTAAACAGGTTTTTGTTGCTGCATATTGCATATGGGTTTCAGCCCATATTGGGAGAGCTGAGGGCCATTAAACTTTTGTGTGTTTTTCCTGACTTTGGGGTCCATGCCTGCATGGTTTTTTTCCACTTACAAGCATGGGCTACTGTTAAATGCACAATACTATATCTTGCTTTTTCTATTAATAATTTGTTGCCTAATACTCTCAAGATTCCTATGTTCCATTAGATGGGCAAGCTCTCCTGTGCACACTCCTTATTATCCGTTTAACCTATGGCTAGATTAGGGCTGAGCAGGTGGGGCCACCTTAGAGCCGCCCTGGCTCGTGTGTGCAAACACCTGTAAGTCAGAACTCCCAGCAGGCTTCAGTCAAGCTCAACGTTAATGGGCCACCTTAGTCTCACGCCTTTGCATGGCTGCCCCTTGTCTCTGGAGAAAGGATGGTTCTGTTTCCTGAACATGGAACATGAATCACAGCTACTGACTGATGTCAAGTGACCCCGGGTCCTGGGCTCAGTAGAAGCTTTTGCGACCTTGAGGGAAACTGCAGTGTTGGGTTTGGACCTGGCACCACTTCCAAGGGTTCCAAGGGTGGGCTCATGAGCAATCGTGTGCTTGATGACACCCCACCGTTGATGGCGTCGTCAGTGACATTAGTACGGCCTGCGACTGACCGGAACGCTATCATCTCAAGAGGAAATCCAGCTGCCACCTTCTTCCGGCCCATTGCTTCCAAGGCTGCTCATCACTCCCTAATGGCCTCTGTGTCAACAAGGGTGTGAGGCTGAAGGGCGAGCAAATGTTGGGCTATTGATGGATACGGGGTTTCCCAACATCAACTCCTGGCCTGGTGCCCTCGAGCCGGCTGAGCACCACACACACCAATACCACAGCCAGGTCCACAGCTCCTGCTTCCCACCGTCAAAGCTGGATGAGGAAATGTCACTGTCACAGCTGTGTCATTACGACTTTTAGTTACTATAGCGATCTGGGTTACACACGCTGCCCAGGCCTCTTCCCTCACCCACATCTCCAGTCTTCTCAAGACCTTAGTGATCAATGTGAGCTATAACTGTCTCACAGGTGGCAAACAGCCCTCCAGAGGATGAACAACTCAGCTCCAGTCTGGCAAACAATGGGTTAGGGTTGGGTACCTCCTTAGAACCCATGCCCCATGCGCCTCTCCTCCGAACCAATTATATCAGTGTTAATTCTCTCTGTGGATGTGAGTGTTCCTGTGAGTGCACATGTGTGCCTGTGAGTGTTCCTGAGGGTGCACGTGTGTGCCTGTGCATGTTCCTGAGGGTGCGCGTGTGTGTGCATGTGAATGTTCCTGAGGGTGCACGTGTGTGCCTGTGCATGTGGAGGTCAGAGGCAACCTTGGGACCTAGGTGCTGTTCTTGAGGCATTGTTGCCCCAATTTCCAGTCAGAGCAGCCAGTAACACAAGGCCCTTTTGAAGGAAGATGTGATTTTACATTTAGGTTTCAAAGGTACTGTCAACGGAGCAGACGGCTGTCTTTATGCGACGCCCCATTTACATGTCTACACCTCAAAAACAAGGGCTCACACAACTTGGCAGTGCTTATAGTTACACTTTGCCTCTCTCCACCTTGTCAGGAGCCAGTGAGGGGCTCCTGTGCCCACAGCTTGTGGCTTCCTGGGGGCAGCCTCCCCTCAGCCTACTCCCAGGAGGCAGTGAAGCTAGCCTCAGCCCTGCAAAGTCCGGTAAATCCTGTGTTCCCTGAACAGAAGCTAGGCTCAAACTGGAAGCGGCACGTTTCTTTTCATCTCCTTCTCTTACATAGCAGTCTGAACTGAGATGCACACTCGTTTCTTTGTATGAGGTCCGTACCGGGTGCTTTATGGAATTTATGGCATTTAATCCCTCACCAGATCCTTGTGAAGCAGGTGTCTCAGTCCAGAATTTCCCAATGTGGAGAGAGTCTTTACCTCTGTGAGGGTCTTTACCTCTGTGAGGGTCTTTACCTCTGTGAGGGTCTTTACCTCTGTGAGGGTCTTTACCTCTGTAAGGATCTTTACCTCTGTGAGAGTCTTTACTCTCTCTAAGGGGATTCATATACTTGAAAAGAGACAAAAAAAAAAAAAAAAAAAAAAAAAAAAAGACTGCAAACTCAGAGAGAAACACAATTAAGTTAATATGTTAAGGACTTATTGTAGTGAGGGACGTTTAAATTAATACAGTTTGTTTTATTTAATTAAATTTCCACAAAAGTATAGAGGCTCACAGCATAAAGAACAAAACAGTTCAGCTGTGGATATCAGAACCTCTTCTTTTTCTCTCTTAGGAAAACAACAGTCCACACTTGACTAATCCACAACAGCTGAAGAAGGTTGTATGAGTTGCAGCCCTCAGCTTGGTTGATTTACAAATGCGGAAGCCTGAGGGCTGGGGAGATGTCAGAGGTCAGGCGTGCCTACTGCTCTTGCAGAGCGTCTGGCTTGCTTCTCAGCACCCACTTTGGGCAGCCCTTCTGACCTCCTTGGCCTCCTGCTCCCACCGCCACTCTTTCCCTGCTCCAATGGGTTGTATCTGCACCAAAGCAAACCCTCCATCCCTTGTGTCACAGCAACAGGAAGAGAAGCAAGGACCGTTTGGCACATAGCGGGTGTGGGCAAGGAAAGAGCACAGTGCAGACCTGAGGGTCAGGGGCACCGGGGAGAGTTCTCCGAGCAGGTGGAGTGGAAGAACCCCTCATGTGAGCACAGTAAGGGGACCATCGGTCCCCTGGAGAGAGGCTGGAGGTTCAGTGAGTGGCAGCAAACTGCTCCGTGCCCTCAGCCTCTCCTGGGTAGAACCTGTGTCTTCTCCCTTCCTCATTGACGCTCATGCCTTTTGTTTGTTTGTTTGTGTTTCCTTTTTGGATATTTTGAGGCAGGGCGTTCCTATGTGTCTCTGGCTCTCCTGGACTCACTTGGTAGACCAGGATGACCTCAGACTCACAGGATGCCTCCGTCTCCCACTTAGTGGGATGAAAGGCGTGTGGCCTTTGATTTTCCTTGCACTTAGGGGTGGTGGCGCACGCCCAGGACCCTGCTCTGCCCCTCATTCCATGAGTTTACATAGATTGATGGAAACAACAAACCACATAACACGATTTTATCCTGCAAAAATACGTAACAAACTAACTTAACTAAATCACTTTCTCATAAGATTTGTGTAGGTTTTAAAAGCTGCTTTTCAAGTAAATTAATTCTGATTCCTGTCAAGGAAAAGATACCAGACAGCAACAAGGTCCTCATAGTTACAAGCCAGCCAGGACTCAGTGGATTGGGGGCCAGTATAAATTTACATAATGAGAAAAAATTCCTGTGAGATGGGGAGCAGGAAGTGTGGCTTACTGAGAGAGCACTTGCTCAGTATGTACAAAGCCCCAGGTTCAAATCCTGTACCAGCAACCAAACAACAATTCCCTAAGTTGTACCTAAAGTCCACCAGTAAAGAGAAGGCTAGCTTGGACATCTGGGTAGCAGAATGCGTCTGGCTTTACAGAGCGGCAAAGAGGGCCAGGGTCTAGACTTTGAGCCACTTAGCTGTTAGCTGTCAGATATAGTTTCTGTCTGGCACGCTGGAGCCACTGCAGGCTCCGCCAGGCGACTTGGGCTGCATCCAGGCTACAGCTAGCAGAGAGAGAGCTGCTGGCATCAGTAAGTCCCTTGGCACATGTGTGTCATTTCCCCAATCCAGCACACTACCTGGGTACCACCTCACCTTGTCATTAAACACCTGGGAATTTAAAAGACTCCTCTACGGCTCAGGGGAGGACCCAGGTGTGAGTCCCAGCACCACTTGCCACTTCACACCATCGGCGCCTCCAGTCCCAGGGGGTCCAATGCCGTCTTCTGGCCTCCATTAGCACTGTACGTATGCAAGTGTTACATGGACACGTGTGCAGGCGAAACACTCATACACATCATATTAAAAAATTTAAACCTCAGTGTCTTAATAATATCAATAGTGACCTTTTTCTTGATTAAATGCCACTATAACACATAAGCTTGAGCAGAATGACAGCCTGATAAACGATGATTTGTAGGCAGCTCTCTCCAGCCTGAACCAAGACAACTCTCCTGCAACAGCACATGTGCATGCCAGGGGGCACACGTGATCCCACACTGCTGGGGTGTGCATGCCAGGCAACACAAGTGATCCCACACTGCTGGGGTGTGCATGCCGGGCAACACAAGTGATCCCACACTGCTGGGGTGTGCATGCCAGGGCACACATGTGATCCCACACTGCTGGGGTGTGCATGCCAGGCAACACAAGTGATCCCACACTGCTGGGGTGTGCATGCCAGGGGGCACACGTGATCCCACACCGCTGGGGTGTGCATGCCAGGCAACACACGTGATCCCACACTGCTGGGGTGTGCATGCAGGACACACACGTGATCCCACACCGCTGGGGTGTGCATGCCAGGCAACACACATGATCCCACACTGCTGGGGTGTGCATGCCAGGGCACACACATGATCCCACACTGCTGGGGTGTGCATGCCAGGCAACACACGTGATCCCACACTGCTGGGGTGTGCATGCAGGACACACACATGATCCCACACTGCTGGGGTATGCATGCCAGGCAACACACGTGATCCCACACTGCTGGGGTGTGCATGCCAGGGCACACACATGATCCCACACTGCTGGGAATCTCTTTCTAAAACTGTTGAGCAGGGAAGAGGGACATTGGGGTATGACACGGCCTGATTCATGGAAGCCAGCCGTGAACATCAGCCACCACTATCAATCAGAATCTTAGGACCCAGCACTGGGCATCATATGCAACACTTCACATGACTCATAGTCTGTGAGTCATGCGTCTGATTCAGATGGAGATGGGTCTGAATGCTTTCATCTTCTGTTTTATTTTGTTTTTAATTTGGAACTGTATTGACATTCCTTTCCCCTCTAGAATGTGATGGGCCCAGTCTGTTGGGCTACATGTGGACAGTTTAAAGTGCTTATTAGCAACATGGCTCCACAGACGCTCCCTTTCTTCACAGAAGCCCCACTTTTAGCCTTATGTGTTTCGGTAGAAGATGCCCACGTCGGAACATGGATTCATGTGGGTTCCAGGGCAAATCAGGGACCAGGCTGGTCTCTGCAGAGTGTTTGAAGGTCAAGTGTAAACAAACAGTTCCTATGCCTACTTCCTGGGCCCAGCAGATTCTGGCTGCAGAATGGAATGTTCCCCCATGTGCCTCATCTAGTGGCAGGGGCCCTACAAAGGAGGCAGAGACCACAGGAGCTGCACCCTCAGGACCTGCCCTTTAAAATGCCTTTAATTTTCAGCAGCTTTGTGCCATTTCAGATTTCCTTCTAGAATATTCCAACTGATCTCAGCGGTGAGTTCTTGACCTTCCAGATGTGTTGCCATTTCAACAGTGACTTTTGTTCCCTTCTAGAGCCACTGACTTCGAGTACCCTGGGGAGCCAGTAAGGAGCAGGGCCTGGCTCTCCCCTTCATCATTTCTAAAATGAAGTTTTGAAATGATAATGCTGGTTTAGCTAATCCCTGTGAAGGAAAGGCTTTCTTCACACGGCTTAGTATTAGACTGAAATCTGGCAGAGACGGATTCGTGAGTGTGCTCAGGGTGGGTATGTGGGAAGAAATGACAGGGGCCAAGAAACACTGTGCAAACCAGAAGAGCTCGACCTTGCCGACCTTGCCATGGCATCCGTGAACCCCCACTTCTGAGCCTTCTTCCCAAGCTGGCTCTGACTGGGGCAGTCGGGTCTACGTATCAAGGCAGAGCAGCGGGAGCTTCCCTGGGAAATACAGCAGCTGTCTGTCAGCGATGCCTGAAAGGAAACTGCCCAGGTGCCAGCCCTGTGGTGAGCCTCAAATGCTCCAGAGAAACCCCACCCGTGGTCCAGGAGTTCCCAGGTGGCTCCTCAATGTCCCTTTCAGATGCTGATGCACAGTGGCTGGCCTTTAGTTTGGTCTCCCAGGTCTGTAGGTGGCCGGATCTGAGCTGTGTTCAGTCAAACATTGGCTGGCATCTGCTCCAAGGAGCAAAGTTCTTCCCACAGCAGAGGCAGGAAGGGCAACCAATCCCATGTGTGTATTCAAGCCACTGTTCCTGCCACATTTACTGACAGCCACTGGCTGGAGTCCACGATGTGGCCAGATACCACGCTGAGGGGTAGAGTAGCTCACAGATGAAATAAGGCCAAGACAAGTCACATGGCCTTTTAGGGTTTGTACCCAATTGGTCCTAATGTGAAGGTGCTGTAATAATGGCCGCAGACCGAGAAACTTGGGCTGCAAATGGGATTTCTTACAGTCCTGGAGGTGGGCACCGGGGAGCTGGCGTCTGTGCTTTCACACAGCAGGGTGTGTGCTCACCCACCACACTACACCTGAGACAGCTAGAGGGAGGGAAGAGAGAAGCAGGGGAGAATTCACACGGCAGGGTGTGTGTGCGTGAGCACCCGGCACAAGTAAAAATTATTCGAATGGGATGGTTTTTCTTGATTTCTTCTCAGATAATGCATACTCATTTAAAAGGAAAGTTCATCTGTTCAGCTTTGAGTGCAGTGTCAGCCATGAGTCTGTTATGCTCGGGCTTTTGTGGGCTAAAGGGCATTTCAAAGATTTATTTTATTATATTTTATTTTATTTTATTTTATGTGTAATGGGTTTTGTGTGTGTGTGTGTGTGTATGTATGCTTGCTCACCACAGGCATGCCATGCTTGGGAAGGCCAGAAGAGGACGTCAGATCCTCTGGAACTAGAGTTGCAGGGTGGGTGCTGGGAATCAAACCTGGGTCCCTCGTGCAGGAGCAGCCAGTGCTCTGAACCTCTGAGCCATGAACTTATGTGGGATTCTGGTGAACACATTGCCTCAGTTAAGATGGCCCTGTGGCCTTGGCTCTTTGGTTAACACTATGTATTTTGAGCTCTCCATCCCGGATAAGAAATACTTCATCAGGACAGAAGGTCTTTTTACATTAAAGTGCTGCTGGACTCGCTTTGCTAGGATTTAGTTGACAATTTTTGCAGCTGGGCCCATCAGGGTTATCATCCCACAATTCTGTGGTTTTATGAAATCCCTTCCCCCGCTTTGATATTAAGTAACGTCCCTGACACCGAATATTTTCAGATTCTTTGGTGGGGGAATTTCAAGACATTGGAAATTTTAAAAATTTGAGATTAGTTCTTTTTTAAATATTTGATCAGCTTCAGCAGTGCCAGAGCTGGGTCCCAGGGCTTCGCCAATGGCACCTTTCTCCGGTCCACTCTTCCTGCTCTTGGCCAGCCTGTTCAGACTTCCCGTTTCTTTCTGATCCTGTCTTGGCTGGGAACACGATTCTAGGAATTTATCCATTTCTTCTAGGTTTTCTAATTTGTTGATGTGTACCCAGGTGTGATTTGGGGAGCCTGCAATGACATCTGTCTGCACTTGAGTTTCCTCACTTGTCAAATGAGAAATAGAAAAAAAATCAGCAGTTTTGCATCAGGCTGTTGTGGTCCTTGCAGTGGACACTGAATCTGCTCATGGCAGAAGTGAAGGAGAGAGAAACATGCTTTCTGTTTAGATCACAGTGGGGCATGAGAAAAAGACTTGTGAGAGAGCAGGTGATGTTTATCCCCCTTAGAAGTAGAGCCACCGTGTGGGGGAGATTAGGTTGTTAACCAGCTGAAAAACATCCTTGAACAAATTCTGAGAGGAAGTATAGATGTGAGCCAAAACCAAGAGGCTTTGGGATAGTTTTGGCTGTTCATCACTCCACTTCGAGATGCTCCCAGAGAGAATGGCTTGAGGGAGGGCTTTGGGGCTCCGGGCTCCTGCTGAGGTTCTGGGTTCTGGTTGCTCCAGGTTCCAGCAGAAGAAATCCTGCTGATTACACCAGGAGAATCATTCCTCGGAACTGATATCCTTACAATTTCATTATTGCATTCTTTAATCTTCTTTTCCTGTTGTTTAGTCGGGTTATAAGTGAGGTACTCTCAGTTAATAAGTTTATAATAAAATGTATTTGTTAAGAAAATTGAGCCTACATAGAAGCTCTTCTTCTAACTAGTGCAGATGTAGTTTCCAGAAATTGGCTGAAAAATAGCTCCCAAGCTCAATAAACAAGAAATGAGGGGTCCTTAACCTCAGCATGCAGGGCTGGCCAGCCTTTTACACACAGAAACCTCTTATCATTCTAAGAGACAAATCACAGGGCTAGTGGCAACACATTTGGAGATAAGCCTGCAAATTTTCAGAATATTTTATGGACTGGAGATCACACACAAGACTCAGGAAAATCCGGAAGAAGGCAGGCTCCAGCTGGATCGGCCTAAAGCAGAGTGAGGGACTGGGGAGGGGCTCAGCGAGTAAGAACCCTCACGGTGCAGGCATGAGGACCTGAGTTCAGATCCCAGCACCCACACCAAATGCCTATAGCACTGCATATGCCGGTAACCTCAGTGCAATTGGGGTTAGAGACAGGAGCCACCGCAGGGCTCACGGGCTGCTAGCCTAGTTCCGGGTTCCGTGAGAGACCCTGGCCCAAGAGAATAGAAAAGGACGCCTGATGTTATTCTCTGGTGTTCTCATATGCCTCACACGGATACAACACACATATCACACACACACTCACACATATCACACACACACACTCACACGCATATATCACGTATACACACTCACACCCCCCACACATATCACACCCACCCACACCCACCCACACACACTCACACATATCACACACACACACTCACACGCATATATCACGTATACACACTCACACCCCCACACACATATCACACCCACCCACACACACTCACACACCCCCACACATATCACACCCACCCACACACACTCACACCCCCCCACACACATATCACACCCACCCACACACACTCACACCCCCCACACATATCACACCCACCCACACACACTCACACACACCCCCACATATCACACATACACACTCACACACATATATCACGTATACACACTCACACACACCCCCACATATCACACGTACACACTCACACACATATATCACACACACACACTCCCATTCCCATACATATTTCACACCCTAACACATATACCACACACGCATACACACAAATATCACATACACACCCACACACTCACACACATATATCGCATACACACACTCACACTCACACACACATATCACACCCACACACACATACCACACACATACACACAAACTCACACACATACCACACACACACCACATGAATCACACACACATATCATACAAATGGCACATATACACACACATTGGAAAAATGGGTCTTTGAGAGACGGCTCAGGATTAAAACCACGCGCATAGGACCCAGGTTTGATTCCCAGCACCCATATCCAGAAGCTCGCAGTTGGCTGTAACTCCAGGTTCAGGAGATCTGACACTTCTTTCTGGCTTCTGTGGTCACCTGCATGTGCGTGGGACATATGCAAAAAAGCAGCCAAACATACATACACATAAAATAACATTTAAATATTTTTTAAAACTCAGTGGTGACATCAGACTATATTTTTTGGCAAGGGACATGACACCCTTGCTGCCACCCTCGCAGGCCCACAGATTGCAAAACATTTGGGTCTGGCTAATTTCAAAGTTCTTTGTGAGTACTGTCATCAATGCACATGGCCCCTCTAATGGCCCCTGGAGAAACGGGGCACACTGCCGCCTCAGCACCAGCTTCTGGGGCCCCGGGACTCCACCCCCACCACAGTGTCTTCCAGGCCTGGGAGGTTCAGTCATCCCTGGGAACAGGCTCATGTGGGTAGGCTTTGTCTATGCCACCCAGTCCCGGGCCCCTAGCTGTCTCTGAATGACTAAGGAATGCAATCCTGGTCACTCTGTGTCCTTAAACTGAGAGCCTATTGGAGCTGAGTCAGTTCAGCAGAGAAGGGGACTGTGTCACAAGGCCCCCTACAGCCTCTTTGTTCCAGCTGGCCTGAATGGGCCCCTCGCATTTTCCACGTAAAGAAACCCAGTCTCATAGGGCCGTGAAGATGGCTCTGTCACTAAAGTGCATCAGGGCTACAGTTTAGTCCTCAGAACCAAGTAAAACGTGTGTGCGTGTGCACACTTATAATCTAGAGCTGAGGAGCAGGCACAGGGGGACCCTGAGACGCGCTGGCCAGCCAATCTGGGCTCCTTAATAACACGCTCCCGGCCAATGAGAGACTCTGTCTGAAAACACAAGGTGGGGGCTGTGGAGATCGCTCAGTGGTTAGGAGCAGCAGCGCTGGCCTGAGGTCAACTCCCAGCACCCATGTCCTGCAGCTCACAGGAGCCTGTAACTCCAGCTCCAGGGGATCTGACACCCTTTTCCAGCCTCTACAATAACTGTAACATAACTCACACACACATACACGCATACACACACGTACACATGCACCTGAACACGTACACACACAAATCTGTTTTTTAACCCAGCAAATGGCTGCCCTATAAACACGCTATGGCTAGTGGAGCCCCAGGGATCAAAGCAACCGCCTCAGCAGCTCTCAGCGCACCCCACCCTGTTCCTCCTTGGCCCTCTCGGTCACATGCACTTGCCACCAGCCTGCCTGTCTCCGTCTCATTTGCACTCATAACACAATTGCCAGGCATGATACACAGGCAGCCATGACTGAAAACCCCCAAGATTTATTCTAGTCCATAGTTCTGGAGATCGGGGGTATATTTTATACATTCTTACTGTCACTGAGCAATTCAACACGCCATCGTCTAGGCAACAGAATTCTCCTCAATTAGATTTTAAAACTAATATGGGAAAGAACTTCCCCCTTCCTCTCCAATGATATTAGGTAAGTCCTGACCCAGAGCAATGCTGGCCAAGCCTTCAGAAGCCTCACGCCAGACTCTCCTTTGTAGCTGTCCCATGTCCTGCCTTTCTGTGGTGTGTGTGTGTGTGTGTGTGTGTGTGTGTGTGTGTGCCTGTCTGTGGGAATGCCAGAGGTTAACATCAGGCGTCTTCCTCAGCTGTCCTCCGTCTTGTCTCTCACTGAACTTGAGATTCAGGGTATCAGGCAGGCAGGCAGGCGAGTGAGCTTTAGGGTTCTGCCTAGCGTCCCCACCCTCTGCACCCATGCTGGTTCAAGGGCTATAGGTGTGTACTCCTGTCCCCAGATTTTCCATGAAGGCTGGATATCTGAACCCAAATTCCCACGCTTGAGAGCCATCTCCCAAGCCTGCGGACACCCCTTGAGATCACTAATGGGGAAAGCCCACAGCCACAGCATGAAGGTCCCACAGCCACAGTAGGATAGCTCCGTTGCCACAAAGAGAAGGTCCGGGTAGGAGAGAGGCCCAGCAATGGGCACTGCATCTATACATATCACTTCAGGCTTATTTTCTCTTTAGAGCCTTTCAACACCTCACCAGGAAAACTCTGGCAGTCTTCTACCAGCTAGTCTGGCTCTGAACTGTGAAAGCTCAGAAAGCCAGTCTTTGATTTCCCAGAAGTTGCTGGATGCGTGAGTACACATAACCAGCAAGGGAGCTGAGAACAAACTAGAAGGAAATTGAGTCATTTTGAGCATCTTGGAGGTTCTAGTCAGTCAACAAGCTCGGCTGGCTTGCGGAGGCACCCCACTGTGGCTGAGTAACCGTGAACTTGGATGCTGGCTCTTACTGTGCAGTGAGGAGTTTGATGGTGTCACGCTCTGCTCCCCACAGTCAGGGGCATAAGCAGCTTCAGCCTCTGCCTCTGCCTCTGCCCCTGCCCCTGCCCCTGCCCCTGCCCCTGCCCCTGCCTCTTCCTCTGCCTCCTCTGCCTCTGCCTCTTTAAGGCTTAATTTCATTTGCCAGCCCAGGGCTTGTTGTTGGGTCTGTTTCTCTTTGAGCTCTGTCATGAGCAGATTTCACAGCTTAAATCTCAGGATAGTTTCAGTTCCTTTGCATACTCTTGGTGTGAGGGGTGTCATTTGGTAACTCCTTTGTGGGTAGAAACTTGATTGTGACTGAACTTGGGGTGAGGAAGAGGAAGGAGTTAAGCTGGCTTGGCTGATGGTCACCAGTGACAGCCTGGTTGTGATGCTGATTTCTACACTCAGTCTTCAGGCCCGGCACTCCTTACATCTTCCGGAGCCATCCCCTAAGCCTGTGGACACTAGTGTGCACAGGAAATCCAACGAGGAAAGCACCAGTGCTTCTCCCAGTTAGCTCCGGGGAGAATGTGACCAGTGTGTTTCGTCTAACTGGTTTTCATTTGCCTTTTTTGTTGTTCTGTCTTTATAACAATGCTGATTAAGAACATCTGCTCACGGGCACACGAGGTGCTGAGAGTGACAGCTGAGGGCTCAGCCCTAAATAAGACACTTACATCATCCTTTCTGGGGTTCAGGAAAGAGTCTGAAAAGGGAGCAGAAAGGATGTGAGAGCTAGAAGATTGGGAAGAGGTGACACATCATAGCAGCCGTGACCCTCACTGAATCCATGTCAGACCGGGCAGGTCAACTGCCTGGCGTGGATGGCGCAGGGGCTCAGGGGAGCAACAGGATGTGTCACATACAAGTGTGACGCTGTCCAAGAACTAACGTAATAAAATATAAAGTATGTGTATATGTAGGAAAAGCGTCTTTGCTCACAGATCTTCCGCTGCTGACGGAGGGAAAGACACAGTAGGTTTCTGTGTGTGTCCCACAGCCATTTCCCTACTCTTCATGTTAAACGACACAGTCTCGTGGCTGTGACACCACGCCGCCCTCTTTGCCCCCTCACTGGCCCCTCCATCTCCACTTCTCATGCTCCAGTCTCCAACCATAAGACAGACCGGGAGACAGTTGCACACTCTGTAAAATCCTGCCGTGGAGACTCAGAGAGCTGGAAAGCAAACCCAGAACTACAACTGTCACATGGCTTGATGAACTCCTCATTTGGTAGATGGCGTTCAGGGGAAAGCAGCCGTGCGCAGGGCTTGTGGGCACCTGCGTCTTTACCGTGTACCCTGCACCTACTCTGCAGAGGAGGAAACTGGGGACGTTGCCTGGTGTTGCAGTGACCAGCTCAAGATGCGCAATGTTTTGTTTTGTTTGAGACACTGTCTCACATTTAGCCCAGACTGGCCTAAAATTCACTAGGTTGGGGCTGGAGAGATGGCTCAGTGGTTAAGGGCAATGACTACTCTTCCGGAGGTCCCAGGTTCAAATCTCAGCACCCACATGGCAGCTCACAACTGTCTGTAACTCCAAGATCTGACATATTCACATAGACATACATGCAGGCAAAACACCAATGCACATAAAATAAAGGTAAATAAAAAAATTTTTAAAAATTCACTAGGTTACCCAAGTTAGTCTCAAACTCACAGTGATCCTCCTGCCTCAGCCTCCCAAGTGCTAGGATTCCAGATGTGCACCACGTTACCTGATTTAGACGAAGGATTTAAAGACGTTGCTATGTGTGCATCGGTCTGTGTATGTGTGTGTCAGTGCAGGTGCTACAAATTCGAGAGGAGGTGGGTCCTATCCCTGGAGACAGAGTTGGAGGTGGATATGAGCTGCGTGACGTGGGTGCTGGGAGCTGACCTCGGATCCTCTGCAAGAGCAGCACGCACTGTTAACCCCTGAGCCATCCTCTCAGTCCAAATAATCTTCTCCGTAAGCTGCACACAAAGGGACGTGCACATATAAGGAGCACCTCCTGTATAAGCTGAGGGATTTGGCACCAGATGTATACACTGAGGACATGACCACTCCAAGGTATGGTTGAGGGGAAAATTTCTGTTGTGGATACGAGAGGGAAGAGCCAGAGGCATCTGGCAGAGTTCAGAGCAGACAAAGTAGTAGGCGGAATGTGGCCAGAGGACTGGACCTGGGAGACAGAAAAAGGAAGACAGGGGATCAGCTAGAGAGGAAATAGAAAGTGCTGGCAAAAGACACACACACACACACAGAGAGAGAGAGAGAGAGAGAGAGAGAGAGAGAGAGAGAGAGAGACAGACAGACAGACAGACAGACAGACAGACAGACAGACACAGAGACACAGAGACACAGAGACACAGAGACAGACAGAGAGAACACTTGGGAGGAGGAGGTAGGGGAGGCCAGGAGGCCAGCATGGGCTTGAAATGCGTGACAGGAACTTGCAAGGCTGAGGGAGCCAGACAGTCAGCACACGCGCTATGGCGTGCTAATAGGCACCACAGAGAGCCATTTGTTTCTTCTGACAGTGATGGGAGATTTTGGTAGAAGGGAACCAGCTTCTCAAGCTCCTGAGGAACGCTGGCTTCTGTCTCACTGGCAGAATTTGGGGAAGTGGCGTCTGCTCTGGCCCTGACATCTCCCAGCTCCGCCGCTGGCCGTCAGGGGCATCTCTCCCACTCACTCTGGAATGAGTGCAGGCCTCATGTAGGTGTCCACAGCTGCTGCGTGCTCACGGTCACAATGACCACATCCTACCTAGCAGGCAGCATTTCACAGCGCACTCTTTCCATCCCCTCTTCTGGAATGTTCCCTGAACCTTGGCGAGCAGCTTTTTCTTATTTGCTTAGCAACCCTGAGCCAGTTAGGGAACCTTTTAGTACCTTTGTCGGTTTAAAAAGACATAAAGAGCAAGATGAGTGGCAGATGCGAGGCTTCTCCATAAATGGGACTTGTTAAAATAACAGTAACGAGAATTATCATTACGATAATGATAGCTATTATTATCACTTAACACATTTATAAGCCCCAGGAAAGCCCTAATGGAATGTCAGAGCTTCCTCTCCGGGGTGGTTTTCTGTACGGATGATGACTGGCTAGTGTCTCATCTCATTATACGAAGCCATGAAGCCGCAAAGCCCAGAGTAGTTCTGTGTGTAAAGCTGGTGAGGGACACCAGTGAGCCATTCAGAGCGGACTGCAGCAGGAATTCCAGTGCGCGACTTGCTCAGCCTGTGAACCCTGACGGATGCTCTGTTCCTGGCCTTTACGGAAGTCTCTTGTGTCTTTAAAAGAGTGAGCAAGTCTCGCCCACACCACCCCAGCTTGGCTCAGGTCATCAGAACAGAGAGAAAGCTGACCTCCCACATGCTAGCTGGTACCCAGGAACCCAGGGCCTGGGGACTCCAGGACAGCTGATGGCAGATGTCTAGGGCCTGACTCACTTCCTGTCTTCCAAGGGATACCTGTGTCAGCTCCCAGCATTTGGGTTTGATGTCCTAAATCTAGCATAGAGTCTATCACAGGTGTTGAATCTGGCTTGTGCTCTCGGCACCTGGGACTCCCTGCCTCGCCCTTCCCCGTGCATGTGGCTCCTGTGTGGCTCAGTCACAGCAGCTGTGACCGGGTTCCTGAAGAAATCTCTTTCCACTTAAACTTACTGAACAGATATGCAAGGAACAAGCCATGCTGGGAAACCAAGCTCTGCCTCCCAAGCATCCTTCTTCATGGTGGATAGGAGTTGGAGGACACACAATCCAACGGGGTCCCTCGCTCGGCTCACAAGAGTTAACTGCACCTCACCGCCTTCCCTGCTCCAGCTCCTCACTGCTGCTTCTTACACCACCATCTCCTTGCACCAATGTTTGCCCTAGTCTCGGCTCTGAGAGGGCCCAGCCCACACAATCTTCATTTTCCCCAGGAAAAGAATATTCACTCAGGGTTCTTATGCACCAGCCAAGGGCCAGTCCTCACCTCCCGCCCCGCCTCTGAGCTGCCTTCATCATACTTGCTAATGAGAAAGTGGAGGTCACAGGGACACCAAGTGACGCATCCAGGATCTTTGGGGCTTCAAAAGTTCTGCACACCCTGTCATGTGACCTACCTTTGATACCCTCTGCCCTGGGTCTCTGCCCTGCTGGATAAGCCTTGCTGCTGATACAGAACTGAGCAGGCACTGCACGCTGTGTGACTACCTTGGAAGGTGTGACCAATGTCTAGCCTGTTCTACCCAGACAGCATGCAACAACAGACTGAAGAAATTATTTTACCCAAGTCTAGCTTGGTGTCCCAGTGGGTCTACTGGGGCTACCTATAAAAGCGTGGGTGACCCACCGGCAAATGCATGAGCAAGAACTCCCACCCCAGCGAGGGTCCTTGAAAGCTACATCGTGGAGCTCCTGTCCCCGCTGTTGTGGCAGCTTGTGTAACTTTGGGGAGAGGCTTCGTGCGTGTTCTAAGTTTTAGCAGCTTCGATATTGAGTTTGTTTCCCTCCTGAGGCTTAAGTTCTATTTACTTCCCAAGTCTTCCGGTCTTCCCTCCTCCCTCCCGAACGGAGGAGAGAGCTGCACAACACTGCAAATAAAAGGCAAATACCACTACACCAGTTATCACTATAAAGATAGGCTACTGCAACCGCGACAGCCAGCTCAGCCCACAGAGCCAGCCACACCAGTATTTTAAGACTCCTCCTGGGCAGGGACGAGAAGTGTGTGAGAACGTGGAGGTTGGCGCAGGGATGGTGTGCCGTCCTCACCCCCAGGCTGCGTAGGAAGGTGAGATGCAGATATTCGGCTTGTGTCTGGCCGTGAACCCCCGAACTGTTGACTCCCTACAAAGGATAGAGACTTCTACTTCTTGCCCTCGTCCCCCCACTCCCCTCCAGAGGCCCCATGAGTTTGCCATTCTGTTTTTTCATGCTGGCCCCAGCTTCACGGGGCTGCCTGGGCTGAAGTCAGGAGCATAGGCTGACAACGGTCCCACCACCTGCACAGAAAGGCTGACAGACATTTCACCTGAAGAATTTTCCAGTGATCACTGCTCCGTGGCTGAGTCCAGACCCAACTTAGACAGGGCAAATTAAACAATGGCCGTGCTCCAGCTTGGATCAAAGAAAACACAAGACCGCTCACACGTATTTCTACTGCTCATGCCTCTGAATCGAGAGCCTACGCGCTGGCTACTGATCTGTCCACTGACTAGCCAAGAACCCTCTGAAGCTCAGTTTGTCAGACTAGTCATTACAGGGACCCGGATCCTCAATGTCAGGAAATGTCACTGGAAACTGATGAACATTAGTGAGTGTGACCAACAGAGTCGGTCTGTTCGCCTCCCGTGAGCTGGCTTTGTTGAGTTCCCTGTAGTGGGAGAGGGAACCACAGCAGCACTAGAGGAAAAACACAACAACACAACAACAACAAGAAAAATAACATCCAACCATGGGACAGCTACCACATAATGCACAGAGCACCCCAGGGAGAGACGGGGGGACCTGTTCCAGCAAGTGTGTATTCTGGATGCAGTGGAAGCTAACTGGAGAAAAAGGAGGGAGCAAGGCCTGGAAGCATCTGTGCAGAGCAAAGACTCAGATGAGGAGTGTTGTTCTTCTCCTTCATCTGTCAGTGTTCTGTGATACGGGCAGCAGGACTCGGCTTCAGCAGAGAGGAAGGAAACAATGGCAGCAAGCAGCCGATAGTGTATCAGTCAGGGACTGCTGCTTGAGGAACAGCTCCTGCCATTAGGTGGCTTACAACAAGCAGTCTCACATTAGCGGCCCATCACGCTGCAGTGGCTATACTTTGAGCGTTTTAAAGGTCTGTACTAGGTGTTCATTCTCCCTGAGCCAGTGGCCACCCACCCATGGCTTCTCCTTTCATAACAAAAGTCAGAAGAGCAAGGCAAAGAAAGCAAAGAGGACTGTTTTAGGGCTTTGTTTCAGCCAAGCTCTGTAATATTCCATCGGCCTGAGCTCACTCTATGCAGAAAAAGGTTGTGAATGAATAGATGGGGGGTCTGAAAGGTGTGTGTGTGTGTGTGCGTGCGTGTGCGTGTGTGTGTATGTGTGTGTGTGTATTTAAAAGAAAAGAGCTACAAGCTACACAGGCAGGGTAGTAGTCCAGGAGGATTGCAGTGTTCCAAGCCACCCGCAGGTCCACCTCTCTGAAAACCGTCCGCGGCTCCAGCTCTTCCTCACCTCTGGCCCTGCACCCTCTCGTGATTGACAGAAGCATAGCACCTTTGAGTACCAATATTGTTCCCTGACCTCACACTGTGAGGCCTCTTGGGCGGTTTATGTATTCCTGCTCAGACCCCATCACCTGTGGGCAACAAGGGTTTCAAAAGTCCTGGAAGCCATCCTCCACTTAGCTCTGATCCTGCCGCTGCCCCTACCAAGAAGCCGAGGTTCCCCTGGGAGGGCACATGTGCTAATGCGTCTCAGCATCTCCTCTGGGACTGTGCTTTTGGCTGCTCCATGGCTCAAAGCTAAAACTTTTTATTCCAACTGGTGATTTTCCTCTTGGCTGGAGCTGAGGCTTCTGTTTCTATAAGCAGAGCCCTGGTTGCTAAGCGACAGCTTTACTCTGCATCCTGGAGGCAGCTGAGGCAGCAAGGAGCCAAAGAGACCTGAAGCTTCCACCGGAAGAGTAAAAGTACGAAGTCTAGGGGAAGAGAGACCCTGTGTTAATTGGAGAGTTACATAACATCCAGACACAGTTCTAACGTCTCCTCATCACTCTGCTAAGACCAGTGGGATATATCTGAATGCAGTTATTAAAATAGGGGCGAAAGGGAGTGGGGTGGGAGCCAAGCTGACAAATATAGCTGGCCTTTTTTGATCAGGAGAGGAAACTTCTAATTAAGCGGCTCTTTTGGGCCTCATCCATCAGGCCTGCACCTTCATTAGCCTCTCTGGTCGTTAGCAGAACTTATTAAAACAATTAAATCTGCAGCCACCAGCCTCTCTGACAGCTGTGCCAGAAATTTAAACTTTTCATTAAAAGTGAACGGAGGCTTTGCAAATCAATAAGAAACCGATGAGCCCCAGCGAGGAGGAGGGGGAGCTTGGAGACGACTCTCAAAGGGAATAGCCAAAGGAGGGGGAAACCTGTGAGATCTCACCAAACCCACAAGGGAGACATCGCTCCCCTGCTAAGTGGTAGGAGTGTGAAAAGAAGATACCCAAGGCCAGCCTGGTCTACAAAGCAAATCCAGGACAAGCTAAGGCTACATAGAGAGACCCTTTCTTGAAAAACAAAAACATTTTTAAAATTAAATAAAAAAGAATATACAGGACAGCAAATAAACACACACGAATCTGATGGCTTTGGTGCACTTACTGGAAGATGGGAGGCCTTTCCAGGAAGAAATTTGCCCTAACCTAAAAAGTCTTAAACACACCCACACCTTCTGGATGAATAAAGTGGCACCTTCACTTACAAAGAGGTCCGTCAAATTATTGACAAAAGGAGAGAAATTTGAAGGAAAACAAACAAACAAACAAACAAACAAACAAACAACAAACCCAAACCTCATAACGAGATATTAGATAAATAAAATATTTTTTATTTATTTGTATGACACATGCGTGTGTTTGTGTGTGTGTGTGTGTGGTGTATGTATGTGTACCTGTGCCTTTTTGTATATGTGTGTGTGCATGTGTGTAATCATACATGCGGAGGCCACAGGTCAAGTGTCTTCTGCTGTCACTCTCTGCCTTATCTTCTGCAGTTGGGTCACTCTCTGGACCCAGAATTCACAGACTGTCTAGACTAGCTGCTCAGCTTGCTCTGGGGACTTAGCTGTCTCTGGACCCAGCCCCACCCTGCTCCTTTTGTGCGGATGGTGCTTCATCCCCACCCCTATACATAGGCATCACTATATTGCTATTCTTACCGTGAGTGCAGCCTGATGGTCTCTGAGACACCACAGATGGCTACAGTCACACACACACACACACACACACACACACACACACACACACACACGTACAGCCTGCCCTTCCTTCTGGTTCTGACATTCTCCTCATCCCTTTTCTGTGAGCTTTGGAGGGGCTGCTGCGCACACACACACACACACACACACACACACACACGCACACACACACACACACATGCACACACACACACACACACACACACGCACAGCTTCTTTTCCCAGCACAGGGCTGCTGTGTTGCGGCAACCATCACTTATTCTCAGTAGTTTGACCAGTTATGGGCCTCTGCAGCATCCTCCTGCTAGAAAAATGTTTCCCCTGACTAAGGCAGCAGTGGCAGTAAGGTAAGAGCATAAGCGTAAATTGTACGAAGGGAACGTGCCAGGCAAAGCATGTCCATTTAATAAAATCTCAGCAGCAACTTCCCCTGAGCCCTGCAATTTCCCAGACATGAGTGGTTGCTTTGGTTTGGCCTACAGTTCCAAACATGGCGCCCCACTCAGGAGCCTTAAATCCACCTGGAAAATGTTAGTTGCAGCCCTGCACCCGTGCTCACACCTAGCTGTGAGGAAAACACTGTGGGGAAAGCACCGCCAAGCAGAAGGAGCCGGTCTCCCGCTGCCGGTCTCAGCTGGCCTCCCTCCTCTTCTCTGTTTTCAGGCTAAAGAAGTGGTTCAAAAGCCACCGCTGGTCAACTGCAGTCACAGACGTCTGTGCTGAGGTTGCTCTGGTTGCTGCCCAAATGAGCAGACTCACATACCCCAACGTGTTTGTAGCCTTGCCTAAGAACTTACTTCTGTTTGACCAATAAAAAGCCAACACATCCGGGCAGGCAAATGGAGGGGCATGGCTAAAGTTCGCAGGCTTTGGGAGACAGAGGGAATCTTGGGAAGGAAAAAGGAGATGAGGATGAAGAGGAAGGAGGCGGCGCCATGGGTGAGGTGGAGGAGAAGCACATGGCAAAGCGTGGATGGAAGGTCCAGCCCAGATGAAGAACATTAGCAACTATTTGGGACTATGGATGAGAGGCTCGGTAGAAATTATTAGAAGCTGACGGCATGGGATTGAGGCAGACTATGTGATACCTGCCCCAATATTAGAGGTATCTTAGGAGATTAATGCCTGCCATGCCCTAGGTGAACCACGGCTTATTTTAAATATAACAGGTATTGTGTTTTCATAGATTGATAGTGGGTTAGAAAATACCCCCACAATAATAATTATAGGGCTAATAATAAACATTTATCAGGCCCTACTTCTAAATTGACCACAACATGTCAGTTATACTGTTCTCTCTACCCTCAGATTTTAAAACCAGTAGTTCTAGGCTGGGCTGCAGCTTAGTAGAACTTAACCAGCATGTGCTAGACTCTGGGTTCGACATCCAGTCTCTCTCTCTCTCTCTCTCTCTCTCTCTCTCTCTCTCTCTCTCTCTCTCTCTCTCTCTCACACACACACACACACACACACACATCTATTGTTAGGCATGATGGCACACTTATTTAATCCCAGCATCCATGAGGCAGAGGCAGGTGGGTCTCTGTGAGTTCCAGGCCAGCCAGAGTTACATAGTGAGACCCTGTCTCTTACACACGCACACACACACACACACACACACACACACACACACACACGACCACCACTTCCTCATTACTGTGAAGGATTGATTCCAGTACCCCACAAGGATCAGGGTCTATGGATGTTCAAGTCTCTTCTACGAAACTGTAAGGTGTTTGCTCAGAACCCTCCACGCTCTCTTCCGGGTGCGAGGCCCTCTGCGCTGCTTTTAATGTCAGCTGTGAGGTAAGTGATAGATCCCGAGTCATGAAACTGTATTGCTTAGCAAACGACAACAAGAAGAAAAAAAAGCATACATTGTTGCAATCTGTTTGACACTTTTTCTCGTTGTTATGGCAAGATACTTGGCAAAGTGACTTCGTGAAGGAAGCACCGGGCATTGGTCTTGGCTCATGGTTGGAGGGACAATCTATTGTGCAGCTGCGAGGACGGCAGGAACGTGAGGCAGCCGGTCACACTGCGTCACAGTCAGCAAGCAGAGACAGATGAATGCCTGCACTCAGCTTGCTTTCCTGTTTTTAGTCTGGGACCCCCAGGCCATAGGACAGTCCCACGGCTGCCCACCGTCCCTAATCTAGATAATCCCTCACAGGCACCTGGCCCTAAGGTCCATCAAGCTGATGGTCACGGCTGCTCACGTGCATGCATGCCCGTGTGTGCTCCGTGAGACACTCTTAAAGTGCTTTCAATGTGTGTTCTGTAGACTCCCAGGGATACAGAACATCGATTGTAGTCAGAGCTCAAGCGTCCATCTCATGTACATCTTAGAGGGTTGGAAGGAAGGACGCAGACACGTGAGAACAGTGTTATGGGAACAGAGGATGAAGGGAAGAGAAGGCAGAGGGGAAGGGAGGGGACCAGGGGCAGAAAAATCAATTCAAAACTCCTGACTCTCAATAGCCATCTGCACCGTTTACTGTTTTACACTGAGACTCTGTCTCTATACGGCTTTGAAATGACCACCATTCTAAACTGTTGAGGGCCATGAGCCAAGCTCAGCAACGGCATTTAAATGAGACAAAAAAAAAAAAAAAAAAAAAAAAAGACTTCAAGGAGGGAACCCGGGGATGGATGTGGGGTAGAGGTGCTTGGTGGATAAAGGGGAGGGGAAATAGATGAGCTGGGGTGTAAGGTAGTTTTGATCCCTAAGGGTCTGGGGCTGCTCTCAGTGCCAAGCCACAGACTGGAGTTAGCTCATCCGGACACTGCTGGGAGATGGGTAAAGCCTGACACCCTGTCTCTGAGACGGAGGAGGAGGGAGGACAGGGATCCACTGCTGGGCCCACAGCTTGGGGACTGAAGTGAAAATATAATCTGCTAATTAAGCCTGCTGTCTAAAAGGCGGTTTGGTTTTTTCCCCTTGTATAGCTATCAGAAAGAGCAATACTGAGCACAAAACAAAGGAGCTTTATTATTATTTTTTTCATTCACTCCTTAATCATCGTTTCAAGCCCCATGTCTGCTTGATGTAATTACAGGCTCTTGCTACTGACAGAAGCTGCTTTTCTGGGGACTCAGAAGCCACTTCCCTGCTCAGCCAGAAAGTGGGCCCAGCTCTGTGAAAGGTTTTCTGAATGAGGAACACCTCTCTCCCGGCCTAGGTTAGCCAGGACGGCTTCCTAGCACTTGGCAATGGGCAAGTGTGAGTAAGCCAACTTCATGCCAGCTAGTCCCCACTTTCCAGCGTGTCCTTCTTGTGACTTTAAATCCTCTCAGACTCAGACCTCCTCCTGTGTAGCTGCACGTAGCCACCAATCTGCTCTGTGGCCCTTTGAGACAACCTTCAGTCCCCAGGCCTTGCTCAGTACTCAGCCTTCCGGGTCTGGCTTCAGGTTGCCCCATTGGGTTCTGCGTTCTTTGAGGCTTTGGAGAAATTCAACAAGGAGAGGAGTGTGGGGTTCGGGAGCCTTCTTGCCTCATACCAACTATGACATTTTATGCCTTACTATGTAGCTTAATTTTTCAAAAGGATTCTGCTGCCAAGTTAGTGGCCACTGAATGGGCCCCAAACTGCCCTCAAGTAGGGACTCTAGTTTCAGTGAGCTGTGCTCCTATGGGATTCTGGGCTCACAGCCTGAACCATGCCCCATCCCCAGAGCCTCTTGGGAGAAGTCTACTAGCCTTGTCGTTTGGCCTCAACCGGTGTCACAAAAGTTGCCTTCGCATCCTGGGGCCTAAGAGAGGAGTTGTTTGTGTGCCGGTGACCTCCGAGGAGGACCCACTAAGGACCGTTTCCCTCTCCTTTTTAGGTCTATGCTTTTGAGTAATTCTCGTCCTACTCCTGGTCAACCGTGGCTCCCTTCTGTCATTCCCACCACAACACCCTGCCTAAACTTGAGGGTCTGGGTATCCAGGGCCTGCACCCTCTGAGCCGTGAGCCAGGACAAACTTTCTCTCCTTCAAGTTGTTCACCCATATCTTGTCACAATGACAAAAACAAACAAACAAACAAAAATCTAACTAAAGGGAGTTGGTGGACACAGAGGCAGAAAAGCCTCAGGTCTCTCTAAAGCCATGGAGCGCTGGCTGGCTGTCCCAATGGCGGTTTTATCTTTCGCTAGGAAACCCTGGAGAGCGATAGCCCATGGCAGTCTCCTTCCTCAGCCTCACCCTTGGCCCGGAAGCCATGAGATAAGCTGCTTCTTGCCACACCCTGTCGTCTCTCAAGCCCGAGGCAGCAGCCGATCACAGATGTGCTTGATCTGAGCAGTGATTTGCTTAGGAGGAACCAAAGCCCCAATGATGTGCCCTTTGCCGGGTTTCACCCGCAATGCTCGAGGCTAGAGACCCGTAACATTTACTCAAAGGCCTGTGGGAGCTGATTGAAGTGGGCATTTATCGTCAGCCTTGCCCAAGACTGTTCTAATTCCCATGCAGTCTGCACCCCGAAACATGTCCTGATTAGAAAGGAATCAAGCCAGGCGTGGTGGCACATGCCTTTAATCCCAGCACTCCAGAGGCAGAGGCAGAGGCAGAGGCGTGGATTGCTGTGAGTTCAAGGCCAGCCTGGTCTACAAAGCAAGTCCGGGACAGCCAAGGCTAAGAGAGAGAGAGACCCTGTCTCGGGAAAAAAAAAAAGAAGAAGAAGAAGAAAAAAAAAAGAAAAGAAAAGAAAAGAAAAAAGAAAAAAAGAGAAAGGAATCAAATTGTTTCATCAAACCGACTAGTAATAAATAGCTCACACCCAAGGGTTCCAAGGATGATAGATCACCATCCAAGAAACGGGAGGACCATCATCTCCAACTCCCCGTCCATCGCAGCCCTGGATCTCGTACTGTACTGTTTGCATTTCAAGCCGTGGCATAAACACCTGGGGAGAAGCTCAGTCGGTTCAGTGGCCGTATAAGTCTGAGGGCCTCAGTTCTACCCTCAGAAGCTGCGGCAAAAAAGTTGGACTTGGTAGTGTGTGTACTTGTAATTCCAGCACCGTGGAGCTGGAGTCAGACCCCTGGGGCTTTCTGGCCAGCCAGTCTTATCAAATTGCTGAGCTCCTGGCCAATGAAGATGCTCTGTCTCAACAAGCAAGGTGCATGGCATTTGAGGCCATCTCAGGCCTCTCTGTACAAACACACACACACACACACACACACACACACACACACACACACAAGCACACACACAGCCTCACATACATGCATGCACTCATACACAGCACAGATTGGATGTATCTTTTTTTAAAGCCATTTCTCCCCAAGGGCATAAAACACATTTACCAGTCTAAGGTAATTCTACCTCTTCTTATTTGAGTCTTTACATATATATATGTATATATGTATACACACACATACCCTTTACAACCCTCCTGTCAGTTCTGGAGGAAGCACACACTTTATACATTTATGATATGGCAATGAGGAAGGGCTGGGCCCTGCCAGCCTCCCTAGAGCTGCACCCAGCCCCTCCCTGCCGCGTTCCCAGCACTGGAGTCTGTTGACTGAGCTGTGGCTGCCATGGCCTGGTGTGAGTGCAGGGCTTGCAGTAATGTTCCTGATTCTGGCTGTGGCCTTGCCACTGTCCCTGGCCAGGAGGGCCTCTGAATAGGAGGTGCTGCGGTTCTTATCTGAAATGCATCCCTCTTCTGTCTGGAGAATGATTTACAGGAGACTTGCTCTTAGTTTCAAGTAAATGAACTCTGTTAAGCATGTAGCAAACAGAACAAAAGAGCAAGTAGCAAGCCGCGGCAGACGGGGGACACCATCAAACTGGGCACTGACAACATCCAGCAGAGACAGCTGGGGCTGGGGGGGACGGCCCAGTTGGTAAAGCGTTTATTGTGCAAGTGAGATCTATTCTCAGCACCTGCAAAGAGCCAGGTGTGGGGGCGTGCACCTGTAATCCAAGCAGATCCCTTAGGCTTGTGAGGCTAGCCAGTCTAGTCTATGCAGTGAGCTGATGATTCAGACAACAGACCCTGTCTCAAAAGGTAAGGTAAGCAGAGACTGAGAAAGATACTGAGCAAAGAGCTTTGGGCCCCACAGGAATGTATGCAGTTCTCAGGGGACCTCTGCCAGGACCCTGAAGCAGAGCTGGGGCACGTGTGCCAAGCTCTCTCAGTTCCTGGAGAGTGAGTGAGAGTTAGTCATCTAATTGGACAGAGTCTTATCTGTTGGATCAAGCTATGAAGTCCCTGGAAACACTCTCCTGGTCACCTCTGTACAGCGCCATCGGCATCAAAGGCCACCAGGTAGCTCTGCCCCAGCTGTCTCCCAGCTGGATAGTAAGAGGCCTTTGCTCTGGGTTAGGGCTCGCAAGCTGTTCTAACCCTGCAGGTTTCGCATCTCAGTACTTAGAGCCGATTTTGGGCTGTTGACACAAACCCAACGGAACCTTGTTAAGGAAAAGACCCAAAGTTTCAAGTCCATGGTGAAGATGAAGGATGAACACCCTTGGAGGGCTCTTAAAGTCAGAGCTGGGTTCTCAAACTTGTTGTAATTATTCCCCACCCAGCTGGACAGCTGTGCAACGGCTCAGTCAGCACTCTGCTCACACAGAGCTCGTAAGCCAATCTCTAATGAGAGAGTGATGGATGGTCCCCGGGTCTGAGCCAGTGGGGAGAAGGGCTGTACACGAGGCAGTCACCCCTAGAGAGGGAAGGGGGTTCTTTGCCTTAGCAATTAGAAGCTGATTCTGAGCCAGGGATGGGTGGGGGTGGGGTGAGGTGTGGGGAAGTGGGGGGAGAACCCAGAGGGAAATGCAGTCCTCGTGAACAAGATAGGCACACACAGTAACTCATGACATTAGATCATTACAGAGGAATTTGGAGTAGAATATTGGCACATGGCTTTGTTCAAAGAATGGCACACGCCGTGTGACGTACTAGTGAAATCACAGCTGTCCTACAGTTTGTCGTGACGTAAGAAACGGATGTGGGTGATGGTAAGGAAGACTCCTAATATTGCTTTCTGTACTTTTACAAATGCTTGGAACTTTGCACAGTGGGGAGTTTTAAAAAAACCACAATAAAATATCCATAAACTGTACCAGCCATGGCTGCCGTGGCCCATTCTGTTCTGTTGGTCACTTCACACTTTTATCCTGTGGGAGGCCATCGATCTAGTCTCGCCAGCCCAGAGAGGAACCACTAAGAAGCTTGCTTCTGCAGAGCCTCTGACGGATCTTGTGGGATGGCTTGATGAGGGGCTAATGGAAACTTCAGGAAGGTTCCCAAAGTCTCCAAAGACAGCCTGATTCTGATTCTGGGCTTGGAAAGCTCCAGCTTTGGACATTTTCCCGTGGATGCTGGAGTTGTGTGTGTGTGGCCCCCAACTAGTTGCTGAGAGGCTGAACCTGGGCAAGCTCACTAGATGCACACTCCTCTCCTGTGACATATCACTTACCCCGGGATCTGTCAGGGCTGCCCAGAGCAATGCCTGGAAAGGACACTTGTCTTCTTTGCTTCTTAGATTCTGCTTTTAAAGCTTTGGCAGCTGAGATTTTTCTGAGTGTGGTTTAGAGGAGAAAATCTTTGACTTCGATATAGCCTAGACGCTGCAATGTGTGTTCTTACCTGCACCCACACACACACACACCAGAAAAACAGATCTGCTAAGAGTCTGAGGCTAGCCTGGACTACAAAGCGAGTTTGAGGGCAAGTTGAGTGACAAAATGAGTGAGTGTGAGGCCAGCTGGCGCTGCAGACTAAAACAAACAAGCGTTGAGGATGTAGCTGGGGTGCGTCTGCCTAGTGCCCTGGTTCAGTTCCCAGCACCCAACAAAACCGGATGAGGCAGCACAGAGCGCAATCTCAGTACTCAGGAGGTGGAGGCAAGAGGATCAGAAGTTCAAAATCTTCTTCAGCTGCACAGTGAATGCAAACGAGGACACGACCACTCGAAGGCACAGTTGAGGGGAAGGTTTATTGTTGATACGAGGGAGAGTCCAGCCAGAGGCATATGGAGAGGAAGAGATGAAGAGGGAGAGAGGAGAGGTGAGGAGGCCAACACAAGCCGACCAGGAGCCAAGAGAGCACACGGTTTATATAGGAGAGAGGCTGCGGAAAGCAAAGCCAGACTCTGGGCTGGAGAAGTTTAAGATATGGGGGAGGAGCCAGAAGTCAGGGTGGGGTGGGGGCGGGGGCTTTGTTCTTTGGGACCTGACACACAGTGAGTTCAAGGCTAGCCTGGGCTACTGGAGACCCTGTCTCAAACAAATAAAAGACAACACACACACACACACACACACACACACACACACACACACACACAAAGGCAAGTAAAGCAATAAAAAGAGCCTGCCTGGTCTTCTGTCATTTCCTTCCCCTAAGAGACTGATTCTCAGAGTCACTCTCTAAGAGCCAAACACTGATTGTCACTGATTAGCGAAGACAGCCAAGACCCTCATAGTGTCTCTCTTGGAGCCTAATGCCACATTCAGAGCCTGGATGGTTCCGACTGAATGACTTAGGCTGCTCTTGAATGACAAGGGGACCTTACTTCATCGTGCTCAACAGGAGGGACGTGCTGAGGGAATCAGCTCCGCATCCACTGTCTGAGCAAGGACTTGCTGTCCCTCCCCTTATCTCAGCGGGAGGACTAAAGGCCCATGGTCAAGGGAGGACCATTAGGGCCTTGTCCCTGATGCCACAAAGGAAGGACCAGGCAGCCATCTGGCCCTTGGTTTCAGGAGTCTCACATGTGAGCCTTGACTCTATCCCAAGCTACAGAGAACCCTCGCTACAGAGACATCTGAGAACATTAATGCATGGCTGTATATAGGGAGGAAAGCCAAGGGGCAACATCAGGACCGAGGAGGGCTGTGCGGATCTGCCTTCTCAGCACTCCAGAGTGAAGCATCCAGAACGAAAGGTAACAATGGAATCAAATGAATACTATAGAAGTCACCTTTTACCTTTGGCATTTCTCTGACATCTTATACTTAAATTTTAAATTTTCCTTTGTGTGTGTGAGTGCATGTCTATGTTGGTGTGTGTTTGTATGTGTGCATGTGTTTACATGTCTATGTGTATGTTGGTGTGTGTTTGTATGCATGCGTGTGTGTGTGTGTGTGTATGTGTGTGTGTGTGTGTGTGTGTAGACCAGAAGACAATCTTGGTGATTTCTCAGGCATCATCCTGCTTACTTTTTGGGCATAGGGTCTCCCACTGGCCTGAAGTTCCCCAAGTAGCCTAGGCTGGTCGGCCATGGAGCTCCAGGGATCTGCTTGCTTGTCTCTATCACTCCTTCCCTGGTACTGGGACTACAAGCGTGTACCACCATGCCCATAGGTTCTGGGCACTTAATTAAGGTCCTCGTGCTTGCCTTGTAAACACGTCACTGGTTGAAGCATCCCCAGACTCCATATTTGATCTTCAGCATGGTTGATACTGTTGTTACCTATTCTACAATGTGTCTTTTTAGCTATACATGATTGCCGAAAATATCCCTTGTAATAGTTTAGGAAAACCAACTCTCCAGAAGAGAACAACACCATAAATGGTGGTTTTCTATGCCCACGGGAAGCCATGGAACACCAGTGGCCTACTTTGCCGACAGGAAGCCACGGAGCACCAGTGGTCCACCTTGAGAAGCATGGATTGAAGCCAGTATGGCAGGGCTGGCGACATGAGGTCTCTGGGACTCACTGATGTCACCAGGAACAGCATCAAGAATTTCTGACTATTGAGGTTTCCTCTCTGGCCTTCAGGGTGATGACAGGAGGGATGAGCCCCTGGTTAGAGGGAGATGCCTGGACACTGACCCTTCTCAGAGGAGCACAGGAAGGCAGAGCAGTGAGCATCCTGGTTTCAGTCTCATTCTCTGCTGCATCATTGTAGCTCCTCACTGTGCAAATTAATTCATCCTCTTTCCAAAGCAATGGCAGTTTTCCATTTGCTATCTTCAGGCTTTTACATACAGAGTGTTTATTATTCTTATAAAAGCCTGCTTAAAGACATCTTTGATAAAGTGGCAATTATTAAGCATGTGGCTTGTGCCTTGAGACCATTTATCATCACAATCAGTGGGATCGACTTCATCTCTGAGCGCTGCGACTCTAAGTGTTCCTGAGACAACAGCTGCCTTACCACGTGTGAGCAAGTCATTATCATGATGGATAACAGATGGACCTGTGACAAGACTGGGGTTTGAGGACACCACGATCTCTGGATTCTTCCCTTCTGGCTTCAGGATTGTTAATGGAGAACAGTTGAAACCCTAAATTTACAGTGTCTATGTATCTCTTCTTGGAACTTGAGAACAGCTGCGCTGACATTAATCACCCGTGTCACTTGTAGAAAGTGTATCTCTTCGATTAAGAGAATCAAACACACTTTGTCTCCACAAAACCTCTAGAAAACAAGAAAAGAAATCTGAAAACCCATAGCTATCTTTGTAAAACAGGAGAAACATGTTAGTTGAAGTCCTGAAAGTCCACAAGGAAATGGGACCAGGTCGAGAACACTAAAGCTCGGATCATGTAGGAGAGGGCACTCAGAAAGGATGGGACACAGTTAGAGGAACTCCATGTTTGAAGAAGAAGCTGAAGGTGACTGGAAGGACTCTGGATAGGACGTGGCAGAAAGAACATCTCTTCTTACACCTAGGAAGGTGACAGTGCAGGAAAGTGGATGCTTAAAAGACACGAGCACCCTTTGTAGTTGATGCTCCAGCAACAAATTGCAGCCCATACACCCAGAAACCTGTAAGTTCCTCATTACATGTGTCTCATGCTGGTGGTGGGCTGTGGAAACACACACAGGTTCTCAGAAAAACTCACATGAAAACATGAACACAAAATCACAATTTACAAAATATCTGAAAACAAATCAAGACTCTAAGAATGATACTAATAAAACAGAGGGACGGACATCTGAGGAAGCCCAGACAACCAAACAGAATTCCACATTAAGACTGGAGGATTTCCTATAAAGCCTGTAGTGGTCTGAGTGAGAATGACCCCCATAGGCTCGTCTGTTTAAATGATGGGTCCCCAGGTAGTGAAACTCTTTGGAAAGGATTAACAAGAGTGGCCTTGTTGGAGTAGGTGTGTCCCTGGGGGTGGGTTCTAAGGGTTCAAAAGCCCACACCAGGATCAGTGTCTCTCTCAGCGCACAACTTGTGGATCAAGTGTGAGCTCTCAGCTACTCTCCCAGCACTATGCCTGATCTCCGTCACACTTCCTGTCATGATGATAATGGATTGATCCTCCGTAACTATAAGCAAGTTCCCAATTAATGCTTTATCTATAAGTTGCCTTGGTCATGGTTTTTCATTGCAGCAATGGAACAGTAACTAATACAGAAGTTGGTACCAGGAGTGGGGTATTGCCGTGACAGGTCTGACCGTGCTATTTGTGGGTGGAATGTAGACCTTGGGGCTTTGGATTTGGGAAGTGGTTGGATGCTATAAGTGGGGCTTAACGGGCCATCCTAGTAGGAGACAGGAAGACAGTAATATGTACCATACAGGCTGCTCAGCTGCTGGGGGATAATATTAGTATTAGCAGCTGGGCTACAGACCATTCTTGTGATATTTTGGCAAAGAATGTGGCTGCTTTTTGCTCTTTTCCTAAAAACCTTCATGAGGCCAAATTGAAGAGGTTTTGGATCAGTATCATTGGCAAAGGACATTTCAAGACAGCCTAGTATCGACTGTGTCACACAGTTATCAGTGGCCACTCTTACACAGGTCTATAATGAGAAGGAACAAATGGAGTAAAGAGAAATCCAAAATGTACAGTGTGAGGAGAAAAGGGGCCCCAGGAAATGGTAACGCTGGAGCCAAGTTCTTCTTATATATCCCGGGCTGCCTACCCAGAACACGTTGCCACCCACAAGGAGTTGACTTCCCCCACATCAATTAGCAGTCAAGACAACCTCCCATAGACATGACCACAGGCCAGTTTTTATCTAGGTAATTCTTCAACTGAGCCTCGCCTCTTGATATAGCTGTGTCAAATTGGCAATTTCAGATAGATGGGACAGAGTGTGACTATCAAAGATTGCACTCATGTGCACTCAGATGGGAGCCAGCACTCTTCTGGGAGCCGAACTAGACGCCCCATATGTTACATGCTGTCATGTCTAGATGCCCCGTATGTTACATGCTGTCATGTCTAGATGCCCCATATGTTACATGCTGTCAACGAACGTCTCAGCGTTCTGCCTGTGCCCTGAAAACGTGAGTGAAGCTTAATTAAAACATAACGGGATAATTAATTTACCAGAGTAAATTTCACAGCATTTGGGCGGTGGCATGGCTATAGCTGGCCGCTTTTACCTGGGTTTGCAGAGGCTTAGGAACAAAGAGAAGACAAGAAGGATTTGAAAAGTATCCGGTCTGGCTAGTGGAGAAAAAAGTTACAAGCTGTAGAGTGTGGTCATCAAAGCAAAGCCTAGCACTTTCCTGGAGGCAACAGGAGACTGGTTGGCTCCCATCCATTGTAGGCTCAGGGGTGATATGAAAGTCACTGTAGCCCAGGCTGGCCTTGAACCCACGATCTCCTGATGGCTGGGATTTCAGCTATGCACCACTGCACCAACCAAAGGATGTTTCTTATCTTGGAGGAAATGGTGTGCAAGGCCAGCTGCCTGCCACGGGAGACAGGAGCCGACTGAGATCACCTCAGAGTAGAGAACTTGCCTTGACTGAAAAGGAGGCCTCAGGGAGGTGTTAGATGGAGGGTTTGTTTGTTAGTGCAATTCTGGGGGCCACTGGCTGATGCATGTCATTGAAAAAGCCTTTCAAACGGAGCCAGAGCCATGGCTTGGTCCAGATGCCACCCAACCAAACCAAGCCCTCGGAGAGCAGTTCCAATCACATCACCTCACATTTCATTGTTTAAGTGGCTTGAAATGTACGGAGTCAGTTGATTTATTTACACCTAAGCAAAAGACTTTTGTGTTACCTCCTGCTTCCAAGTACCTGCCAGTGCTTGAGGCCTCCTGGCTCCGTGGGGGTGAAGGGCTCCCTCAGAGCGAGCGCCAGCTACAGTTGCTTCCAGTCTGTCTTCCCTTCATTTCTGTTTTCCTCAGCAGAGTGCTGGGAAGAAGCAAGCACAAAGCCTGGTCTAGTGGACAAAGAAAATGATGTTTATGTTCATGAAAAATTCAGCCCTAATTACACCCCTGGAAGCCATTGGCATTGTGGGATGGTGTGCCCAGGGTGCTCATCTTGTTAATCGCTGCTGGCCATGGGTGCTTATTTTCCATACCATTCATAAAAGCCTTTGTGATGGACAGAAACTGCTTGCGTCAGTCCAAAAAATTATAAGATAGAAAGAACATTATGGTAATTCTTTGGGGTTATTTTTATTTAGTATTTGGTCATAAGGACGCCCTTGTTAGCATTGTATCTTAGTGGGAAAAAAAATGAAGCAGTATTTGTAGCAGGAACTCTTAGAAGTGTATGGACCAGGGCTGGAACAATAGCTCAACCCAAAGTCAATGCATTGTCAGCAGGGTCACGAGACTTTGAAGACCCCAGGAGCAGAATCCTTCTTTGCTTCTTCAAGCCTCTGGTGCCTCCCAGAATTCCCTGGCTGCTGGCGAGCCACTCTCTTCCTGTTTACATGTGTATTGTGCCCCCTTCCCCCCCCCCCCCCACCTCTGCGCTGTCGTGACCTCTCCTCATCCTGTAAAGATGACCATCATTGCAAAGTTTGGGCTTGGGACTCTTAGCCAGTCACATCTGCAGGTTAGGTTAACATCCTGGGGGGTCTGGTTTGCACTGACCAGATGTCAAGAGGCAGCTCCTGCCCCAAGCTCCCCCCCCCCACCCCTCGTTATCCTCCACTCAGTGTCACTCCCTCAAGTGCAGGCTGGAGTCTGTACTTCTGCCTTCTATGAGTCAGGAGGTTTTTGCTGTTGTTGGTTTGGTTTGGTTTTCCTGAACTCTTCCCTCACCATGCACACACAGTGGTCGCTGAGATTCACCGACACCCCTCCCCACTCTGCGGTGCTGTTCACCCATCCCACCCGTCCATCTTTAGTTCAGGCTCTCTTGCCCAGGGCTGGGTCACTATAGACGTCCTCTCTTCCAACCGTTGGTATCCAGAATGTTCTGGGTAAGTCTGCCAAGCGTTTCTTCTGCTTACAAACTTTTAACACTCTGAGACTCTCTGAATTAGCTCCGAGCTTCATCATGATCTGTATTTCTCAACTTTATCACCCAAAGCATTGGTGTTGCCTTCAGACCACAGAACATCCATGGCTACCAGGAATGTACCGGGTCCAAAGAGATCATCTAAGGTGTTAGGGATTCCCCAGTCTGCTCAGTCTGCCCAGTCTGGACCGATCTGAGTTGATCAACATGGATGACATCTGGGTGAAATGCCAATTAACTGGGCCAAACGGTGCTGTGTCTGCCCATGACCTGTGTCACTCAGCACTAAATCTGGTCGTCACAAGGTCATGATCAGGTAGATGACAGTTGTCACCCATGGGGCTGCTATGGGATCCTGCAGTTTGCATAAGCGTAAAGAGACTCCTTCCCTGGTGAGCAGCCCATGCTATCCTTTCTGCAGCAGGACTCCATGCTGTCACTGTCATGAGCGAGCTGTACCCAAAGCAGAGACAGCCAGGTTTGTGACTTACACTGGGATTTATTGAAAATAACTGCATTCACAGCCTATGTTGGCTTAGTTGTAGCTCTGATTTTCCTTGATAACTGGCTATGGGCCATCACAGATTCTAATCTTCATTACTTAATTCTAATTACTGGCCTTGGCTCTCAGGTCAGACACTGTATTTCATACTGTCATATGTGCCACATATGTAATATACATTTCGAAATGTATAGGTGGTTCTGTTACCGTCTAGGAATCTTCCTCAGGTTAGTGTTCCCGTCAGCTGAAGAATTAAAAGGTAGGAAATGCTCTGATGCAACAGAAAGCACTGGAGAAATCCCAGACACAGCAGACAGATCAGCTAGTAAAGAAAGGCTTTTGTGAGGGGTGAGGACGGGCATGGGGACACACGCGTGCACACACACACACACACACACACACACACACACACACACACGATGGACAGGTGGCTCAATGGTAGAGTTGTCAATCTTCCTTGTCTTCTAAGCTGAGCCAAATGTCACCCTGAAAAGTGATTTCCCCTTTTCCACAACCACCAGAACCCGGTCAGGGTGCTTCGCTCTGATCTTCGAGGATCCCACATATCTGTGTTCCGGCAAGTGGTCCCCTCTAAACCTCCACTTCACGGTGGCCATGGAGCCGGCACTGTGAGCAAAGCGACCACAACAACAACAAAGTAGGCGGCTGCAGCCACGACATTGACATTGACAAAAGGAAGTACTTGGTTCCATCTGATGTCACTGTGGGCCACCAGGAAAAGAATCCGGCATCCCTCCAAGAAGGCCATCTTCCTATTTGTGGACAAGACAGTCCCACAGTCCAGCCTAACTATGAAATAGCTTTGCGGGAAGGAAAAACATGAGTGTGGATTCTTGTATGTGGCCTATGGCGGAAAGAACACTTGGCTTCTGATGGCCAGTGCTGGGCTAGGGGCACCATTCCGGTGTGTAGCTTGGACATAACCAGATGTTTTCAGTTACCCTACCAGAGCCTCCACATAGACCGACCAGTGCATTAGTAACTCAATTTATTTCCTCAGAGTTGTTTCCTTGGATTAGTAAATTATCATACAGAGTTTTATTTTCAGGTTTCTTTTTGTGCTCTGTCCTCATGGCTATACACTTCAGGAAGCAGTCCTCCGGGGATGATATTTAATGAAGGTATTTCCATAATGGAGGGAGGCAGTGTGCTATCAGAGTGAAGTGGGGGTGATGCGTTGCCCTGGATTATGTCTGAAGTGTTACATGGCTAAATATCCAGGGCACACAAATTAATACTTAGCAATCAGAACGCTTGCTTCACTAGGTTTTGCCAGCTGCAGATCATGTTGGATCGAGCTAATCTGTTCTTCTTTCTGAAGCTATTATGGTAAATAATGAAGAATAAAACTTCCTCTTATAAAGGAAAAAAAAATTAGCTCCCCTAAGGCAGCACACAGTGTGGAGTATAAATGCAGCAGGGGTCAGGGGTCATAGCCTGAGTGTCGCAGTATTTGAACTGTTCAAGAAGATGTAACTTTTAGCACCTCATCTTGCCTGTTAACTAATCCTCTATCCAGAGGAGACTGAGTGGTTGAAGGTTTGTGGGCAGGAGAGTAAACGTGACTAGGGACTCTGGGAGGGACAATATCAGAAACTGCACGGGCCCTTTCTCCAACACCAGACTGCAGGGAAGGTTGGCTGAGCATCCTTCTCTGTGGACTAGCAAGGCGATCACTTTACATTAGGGCTTTTCCCCATGAGGGTCAACAGATCAACTTAGAGCTATAGACGGCATCATCAGACCGTTGGAACAGGTGGGCGTGTCTTTCTTCCAGCAGGTGGTAGGCCTCCATGTCCTCTGGGGTGTTTCCAGGTCATGCTTAGTTTCCACAGGTGCATCTGGGGATGCCTTTCCAACCGGCTAAGCTGCCAGCTGGCCCCAGAGGTTTTCCACACGCAACAGCCACGCCCTCTACAGAGATGGGCCACCAAGAGCAGCAGAGGGTAGCCATCTGACTGGAGCAAAGATACTCTGAAGAGACTCCTGTGTCCCTCCGCTGGCTATCAGACTACTGAAAGGGCCCCAGGAAATTAGGATTTTTTTCCTCCCTGGACTCTCATGCTGGGAGAAAGAAAAGGCAGAAATGCTAAGGGATCCTGCCCTCCAGAAAGATGTTTCACACTGTTGGACAACTTGAAGGAAAGGAACTGAGACAGGCATGGTGGGCGGGCTGGGCAGGGAGACACTCCTTGACCAGGACTCCCTGGCTGTGCATACCCCGAGTGCTCCACCCAAACCCAAGCTACTTCAGGGTCGTCACTGGACTTCTTGGCTTATCTTGCCCATGAGTTGAATACACGCTGAATAACCCTCTTTTCTCTGTTTTTCAGAAGCATTTCTCTTGCTAATTAACCATGAGGGTGGATGGTCGAGCTGCCAGGGTTCAGGTTCTGAGGGTGGATGGTCGAGCTGCCAGGGTCCAGCTTCTGAGGGTAGGTGGCCGGGCTGCCAGGGTGCAGGTTCTGGCACCACAAATTCCAGAGAGGAATTGACTGGCAGAACACAGGGACCTGAGAGTCTGAAGGCCCAGCAGAAGTACCCACAAAAGGGCATGATACTGAGGGAGGAACTCAGACGCCAGCCTTGGGAGCGCAGCCAAAGAAAGGGCCCAGTGACAGAGGCAAGTTCTTGGTGTCTTTGCACCTGTCCCCGGGGTCAATGGCCACATTAGAATGACCACAGTGGCAGATCTTATGGCTGAGCCGAGAGTAGCCACACTTCCTGAGCAGAGCAGGGAGAGGTCAGGCCTGTCGACAGATCTGCAGTGATGACCTTCTACCCTGTCAGAAAGAGGTCTTCAAAGGGCAGCCCTGGACCAGTTCCTCACCACTCCTTATGACACCAGCTTGTGGCTTGCCAGCTGTTCTTGTGAGAAGGTCTGCAGACCCCATGAGGGAGGTTCCTCCTTGCCTTCGAGTCTAGCTCCATTTTTTTTCTCTTTTTCATTACACATCTCCCCTATATTGCTAACTTCAACTGGACAATATACCACAAGCTTATAAAATTAACTCTTGGTACCACTAGTCTGCTGACCTACGGTGCCACTTAAGACCTCAAGCAGTTCTGTGAAAATAAGAATGAGCTCTCGTGGGGAATCAGTATTGATGCTGAAAGGGACCTATGCCCCCCGCTTGGGGCTTCCCCATAGACTGTGCTTTGAGCTGGAGGCCGTCTTACCTCATGCACTCTCTGAAGTGTACCCACTGACTGAAGTCTTTATTCTCCATTTCAGTGTACCCAAAATAGCTTCTTTTTGATACCTGATCCTCGGGGTGGGGGTGGGGGCGGGAATTGAAAAGAAAAGAACTCTGGAAAACTATTTGGGTTGCCAAACCCCCCCAAAGCATCTTCGGTATGTAGTGACAGTTGGCTAATGGACAGTGAATGTTGTGGTGGCTTATTATATATGTTATGTATATATATAATATTATATATAATAAATAAATAAATAAATAAATAAATATACACACACAGTCAAAGATAGCCTCAAACTCCCAGTCCTCCTGCCTCCAAGTCCCCAGGGCTAGGATTATTGGCATGTGCGGCTGTGTGCAGCGTGGTCTGTTTTCTTTGAAGCAGCACGCGCCCACTCAGCCTCATGTGAACAAGGGAGACTGTAAGACTGAGACCTCCAGAGAGATCTCTAGTCTATACCCGGAGTCCCCAGAGAGAAACGGAGTCCGATGTCGATGCAATACACACAGGTATTTTATTGAGCCGATGTGCATCAAGGTCTGACAAGCTCTTTCAAGCTGCAGACCTCAAAAAGCTGGCACAAGTGCTTTTTATATCTTTTGCAAAAGCAGAAACTTAGCAGGCTAGCTGGAAGGGTAAGTACATTCTAGGGGTAGGGATAGTGAAGTATTTTTAGATACAGCTGGACCCTCAGCACAGGCCGGCTGGCTTTGAGTCAAGCTGGACCCTCAGCATAAGCTGGCTGGCCTTGAGTCAAGCTGGACCCTACGAGGGGGCCAAATAGCTACAGGACACACATAGTGATTTGATTTTGATACCTTGGTTCAATATCAATATTGCTTCCTAGACTCTCCAAGAGGAGGGTCCCAGGTGGTATTTTTTCCCTTTCTTAGTTGCCTTCTGTGTGCTCCAGTTTCAGGCCAGCAGCCTGGGGTTTGGATTTGCAGATTGGTTTACATTCCCTGGGACCAGTGGTGGGGTCCGTCCCTCCCTATTGGGCTGGGTAGGAAGGGAGGACAGGCTGCTGCTGGCATCAGGGAGTGCTTGGCAGGCTTGTATGACTTTTTTTTCTGTCCCATAATGATTGCTCTTTCTTTTCTGTGCTCCCAGAGCACATGGCTCTACGCCTTCCTCTCTGTAGTCAGGAAGCTTCTATTTATTCATCTCTGCACCCCCAGCGCTGAAAGACAGGAGCTGGATGCAGTGATCCAATGAGTCACTCCCAGGGGCACCATGGACTCTCCATGCCTGTCATGTGAACAGTGCACCGAGGTGACCGAGGCCTGTGTACAGAAATGTGCTTGACAGCGACCTGTGCACCTCAACTAAATTAGACCACTGAATCAGATGCGGGATTCACTGACGGTCAGGGTAGAAAACCCTGGGCTCCAGCGGCCGAATAAGCTGAGAGTCGACAATGAAAAATCACAACTGAAGCCATTTCAAAGAAGCAAAACCTGGGGTCCTAGGCAGAGCATGACCTCCTCACCCGCCACTCTTCCTTGCTCTTGTGACAGAATGCCTGACAAGAGGTGGCCTCTGGGAGGAAGGAGTTGTTTCGCTCAGGGTTGGAGGAGCACAGTCCACTGTGGCGCGGAAGGCTCAGGGGCAGTGACCAGCCGGTGCGCCCTCTTCCTCTTTTATTCTCTTTTATTTGGTCTAGGACCCAGACCGTGTGACCAGGTGACTCCACGTCCAGTCAGGTTGACAAGGAGAGTCACACGTACCCTCCTTGTCACCACCCAACAGTACCAAAGGGAGAAGTCAGTTTTTGTTTGTTTGCTTGTTTGTTTTCGAGACAGGGTCTCTCTGTGTAGCCTTGGTTGTCCTGGACTCGCTTTGTAGACCAGGCTGGCCTCGAACACATAGCGATCCACCTGCCTCTGCCTCCCGAGTGCTGGGATTAAGGGCGTGCGCCACCACACCCGGCTCGAGAAATCATTTTAAAGTTTGAGGTAGCAGCCTGGAAAGATAGTGCATTGGCTAAGAGCACTTGCTGCTTTTCAGGAGGACCCCATTTTGGGTCCCAGCACTCGCCATCTCCTGTAACTGCAGCTGCAGGGGATCCGTTGCCCTCTTCTGGCCCCCTCGAGCACCCACACGGCACGCAGCATATATGTATTCACACAAACATCCACATAAATAAAGATTTAAAGCTGTGAATCTTGTCAGTATGTCACCCACACCCTGAGCCCGATAGAGACAGACCCGGAAGAGCAAGTGCTAACTTGTCTAGTGTGGGTGAGGAGGTCCAGAGACAGGCTTCAGGAAATTGTCACCCAAATCTCTATTTCATACAACTTGTCATTAAAAAAAAAAAAAACCCTTATTACTATTAATAAACTGAAACTCCTCGAGTTTTTAAGCCGGTAGTAGAGCAAAACAGATGCAGTGTTAATTAGATACAATAGTAATTAGCATTTCCATAATGTCTCCAGAGAGAAGGTGGCAACACACACAGGAGGGTAATGAACTCGTAGGCTGCCTTAATTGGGACTCGTGGCTTCATCCTGGTGAGCAGAGTGTTTGGAAGAACACTGCTGGTCCAACAGGAACGTCAGGACCAACCTGAAACGGCCAGAATAGCTTTAAACGATGTGAGATGCTCTGTATCGACTTCTTTAAAATAACGCGGCATTTATTGCTGTGCCCCAGGAAGGCAGCCACGGGTCTAAGTGCGTGGCACACAGATGCTGTCGATATAAGGAAAGTTGCTGAGTGAGGAAGCGGGTACATTGCTAAGTGGACAGAGGTAAGAATACATAAAACATAATTCTTCTCCTCCTCCTCCTCCTCCTTCTTCTTCTTCACCAAGTGTAAATTGTTTTATTAGTCAGCTGAAAACTAGACAGTCCACCAGTCTGGGAAGGTATTAATTTAATCCTCTTCCTAGTCATCACCAGGTCCAGCACCTCCCTGACCTTTGGATGGGATGTTCGCCACCTGCTTGCGGACCCTGATATGACGCTGGCGGCTAAGCACACCGACAAGGTGAATAGACTTGGCCAGGCCCAGCTTAAAGACCCGGGTGTGCAGCTGCCTTTCCACAAAATCCCCCATCTTCAGGCCCAGGATGTAACCCAGCTTCCTCTTGCCCCCATCCAGCACCCCAATATGAACAAGTCGCCTCGGTAGAGCATTCAGAAAGACGCCGTGGGTCCCTTTTGTCCAGCGTCAGCAGCTCCCAGGCAGCCATGAGGACCTGGGCCAGTGCAAACTTAACCCTCCACACGTCAAGTTTGTCCCGGAGCCCATACTCCCCAATCAACTTCAGTTCCTGGTCCAGACGCTATTTCTTTCTCGAAGGGTCTCCGTGGGGCTTTTGTGACAGACACAACTTCCGGCAACTGGCATGTCGGCGTCTCAGGGCACGCTGCTCCTGCAGACTCACTCTCATGACCCAGAATTCTACTTTTGTCTAAAAGGCAATATAATGATTTCATGTGTATTTATTTTTCATATCTGAATAAACAAAAAAATATCTGTATGTGTCTGTGCCAAACTGCAACCATGGCTACTGCTGACAAAAGGATGGAGTGGTTGGGCAGGGGATTTAGCAAGCCACCTTCCGCAAGGACAGCTGCTCAGGGCGCAAATGACACAGCACAGTCAATACCAGGAGCTTCACGTCAGCCCGCTGGGCCCTTAGGAGATAACTGACTTATACGTTCATTTAAAGACGATGAGATGATTCTGCAGCTAAAAGTGCCTCCCTCGAGCCTGACGACCTATGTTTAATCCTGGGACCTATTTAGTAGGAGAAAAGAGACTATGATTGTCTGTCTTCTGACTTCCACATGTGTGCTATGACATGTGTGCCCACAAACACATATGGGCATACACAAATATGAAAGATGTATATTTTCTAAAGTTAAAAAAAAAAAAAGTAAAGCCAGGCAGTGGTGGCGCACGCCTTTAATCCCAGCACTCAGGAGGCAGAGGCAGGCGGATCTCTGTGAATTCAAGGCCAGCCTGGTCTACAAAGTTAGTTCAAGACAGCCAAGGATACACAGAGAAACCCTGTGTCAAAAAAAGAAAAGAAAAAAAAAAGTGAAATATTCAAATGGGTTATGGCTGATTTTTGTTGCTGTTTGTTTGTGACAAGTTCTCATGTGCCCCAGTCAGATCACAAGCTCATTATGTACCTGAGGATGGCCTTAAACTCCTCATCCTCCTGCCTCCACCTCTCCAGGGTGGAGGTGACAGACTTGTGACTGTTATTTTCTTTGATGCTTTTTTTGTGTCTTTCAAGATATCAACAACGCAGATGTATTGCTTTATCATCTACTATCTCACCTATCTCTCCACACTTGCTTTGAAAGATGAATTATTAGTGTAGAGACTCTTATCCCTGCGGAGCTTCTTTGTGTGGGATATGCTCCTTACATCAGCAACGTAAGAGAAATTGCTGGGATTCCCTGCCTATCAGGCAAGAAAAACGTTCCCAGTGACAGGTGGTCCCACCCAGCAGTCCGTTGTAACTGATGCTCAGGGCACCCAGACCGCAGGGGAGCACAGCTCTCTAATTAATCTCCTCTGGGTCCCTCATGTTACTCTTTCTTCACTGGTGGAACTCATACGGTAAGGCTCGGTGTGCACCCAGCCCTCGCCCAGCTCCATGGCTCCCTCTCCACAGGCTCTCCTCCACATACTCAAGGATAGGTTTGAACAAATTAACAAACCCCATATCCCGAGTGTGCATTCGCAGAACAGCGGCAGGCGACCAATGGCGTGTTCAAATGTTAGGGATGCTGGGTCGTGCCAGGCAGGAAGCCTCTTTGGACAGCTTTCTGAGCAACAGATGGGACAAACGGGAAGAGAGAGAGAGAGAGACAAAGGGACGTGCCACATGTCAGATTGTGAACAAATTAGGCAACATTTTGGGAGTGTCGCCTGTGAGGCGTTTTTTATTTTTAATTTATTTATTCCATTTTATGTGTGTAAGTATATTACCTACATGTGTACCACACGCATGCCGGGTGCCCATGAAGATCAGAAGATGGCATCGGGTCCCCTGGATCTGGAGCCACAGAACTGTGAGTGCCATGTGGTACAGGGGACCAAGCTCAGATGCTTGCAGTGCCAGCAAATCATCTCTCCAGCTCTGATTGGTGGTGGCTGGAATTAAAAAAAAAATGTCCCTCCCCCATCATGGGCTCATGTATTTGAATACCTGGTCACCAGGTGGTGGAGCTGCTTGAGAAGAAAAGCATTTTGTCTTATGTGTTCCGTCCATCCCTGGAAGTCATGGCAGGCTAAGCAGAGATGAAGCAGAAGTCTGTTTACTGGCTTGTCCCTCCGGGCTGGCTCACATACCACCAGCAGCCACCAGCCTAGGCCAGTTACCGCCCACAGTGGGCTGGACCATCCTACATCAATTAATGCTTAAGGAAATATCTGATTGATGTGTCCGCAGGACAATCCAATGAGACAATTCTTCAGTGGAAGAATTTCACTGGGGAGATTCTCCCCAGGTAACTTGGTTGTCAATGGCAGCTAACTGTGGCCTCGTGGATAAACACGGTCCCTTTTGGTAGATAAATTCTCATCTTGTTTGTTTAACAAGCCAGTGGGCACTTTATCCTAACGAAGCTAAATCTTTCAGTAGCACGAATAAGTCATTAGAGTCAAGACCTTCCAAATTCTTCAGCACACCCCACTCCCAAAGGCCGTGGAGTCACTTCTGCATTGTTTGGAGGAAAGCGGGGTGACTTACCAACACTGTACCCAACAGTTTGTCTTTTGTAAGCTGAGAGCACAGAGGTGTTTACTTCAAAGCTTGAATCTTCCAGCAGACAGTGCAGGACGCTAGAACACAGATCTGGGTTCAGGGACTGGTGGTGGCTCAGCCATTACGAGCGAGCACTGGCTGTTCTTCCAGAGGATCCAGGTTCGATTCCCGTCACCCACACGCTGGCTCACAACCATCTGTAGTCCCAAGGCATTTGGTGCCTTCTGGTCTCCTCCGGCACCAGGCACAGACCCAGACATGTAGGCAAAACACCCATGCACATTAAATAAATATTTCAGAAATCTGGGTACCCAAGAAGCAGCACATAGGTCAGTAAGGGTTTCCCTAAGATCTTCTGAATGCTTGTTAGCGAATCTTGGGAGTTTGTGCGTTTCACGCACTTCAGGGTTATACGCAGATTAAACCCTGTGAAATGAGACCATTACTGTGGAACAGTCCTTAAATATATATATATATATACATATATATATACATATATATTCTATTTATGCATTTTATACACAAACAATGGTACCAGCAAGAGGTCCTGAGCATGCGCTGGGCAGCTGGCTCAGGGGAGAGAGCACTTCCTACACAACTGTGAGGCTCTGAGTTTGGATCCTGTCACCACATTAAAGCCAGGCGTGATCATGCGTGCTTATGACCCTAGCGTTGGGGGTGGGGGACCCGGGTGGCCACTGAGGTCCCACGGCTTCTCCTGTTTCCACATCCCATCTCACCGCAGCCCAGATTGCAGGCATGTGCCGCCGAATCCCACCGAGATGTGAACTCAGACGCTCACCCTTGAGAGGCAAGCACCTTCCTCGCGGAGCCATCTCTCGGCCTCCCGGACAGTTTTCATTTCATGTGCTGTCCTCTCGTCACATAAATCTCCATGGTGTTCATAGGTAATGTGGTATCTTTGTCATCTGTCATGCTATTTGGTGGTTTGCTCTCCTTTACTTTTGCCTGAACTTGTCTCAGGTTTTCTATGTTGTTTCCCTCCAAAAAAAGAAGTAAGTGAGAGATCTGAGAGTGTAACTCCTCAGTAGGGTGCTCACCCAGCAGGGTGCTCGCCCAGTAGTGTGTACAAAGCCCCAGATTCAGCCCCAAGAAAGGTGGCAGGAGGGGAAAGTATATTTACATGGATCTTGGTTCTTTGTTATTCATGCCTTCCTTGTATTTGTTTTATTTACTTTTGGGATTCTTTTGATTAGAAATTTGGTTTGAAAGCTCAGTTCACTTAGACATATAAATCCTAATAAACATATGAAAGTGATGAGGGTTTTCGTATGATGCTGGCTAGATCTCACAGATGTTTCCATATAGCACGTTTATGAGCAGCCCGTAGCCCTGCTCTGCTCCCTCACAGCCAGTCCGTAGGCTCAACCTGACTCTTCCTCCCCAGCTGGGAGGGTTTGGAAGGACGATTTTTATTTAATTTTAATTTATGTGTGTTGCTGTGAGGGTGTCAGATCTTGGAGTTACAGACAGTAGTGAGCTGCCATGTGGGTGCTGAGAATTGAGCCCAGGTAATTTGGAAGAGCAGGCGTGCTCTTCACCACTGAGCCATCTCTACCTGGAATGAATGAGCACTCCTGGGCAGCAGCTCGCATTGTGTCTCCTTACTTTCTCCCTGTGGGGTTTTGCTTCCACCGAGTTGCCATTTGCTTGAAGCCTAAAATCCTCCCTCTTTCCCCACAGCTGTTTAGAGGAAACACCTCTTCTTCGTTGGCTGCAGAGGTCTTTACATAACTGTTCATTAATGGCACTTGATAACAGTGATTTAAATGCTTCTAGGCCTTTGGATTTGCATATTATACCAGATGGAGATAAGCTAATCTTTCTGCTAAAAGCTATTGCTGTAAAGTAAACCACCTTCAAGGCGCAGGCTTATAGCAACTGCCCTTTGTTATCACATCCTTATATGTGGCCCACAAGGGCTATGTTGATCTAGAGAGGGCTTGGCTGAGGGCGAGTGGTGGCCAGGACACTCTTTTCTAGCTATAGGTCTGTAGGTCAGCTGAGGTGACTGGTCAACTCTGGACCGCGGAAGGTTTGGAGTTCAAGGGGGACAGCTGAGACAGATTGTCCTTTTGGGTTAAGAGATTTATTGGAAGGGTTTTTAACACTGCAGACAGACAGACAGCATTATGCCGGGGGCTCTGATGAGAGTTCATTCAGGTCCACAGACAGAATGGGGCCCTTCTTGTAGGTCTCAGGGGCAGTGAGGGGGAGGGGCATACGTAGTGAGGTGTGCCCTCTGTATGGAGGAGGTACGCTCTTCCACAGCCCTCTGATGCGCTGGAGTCTGGCAGCCTGAGATGTGCGAATGTTCTTGGGGAAGTGAATGGCACCCACCATTCTGCTGGGATCTGTGCACCTGGGGGCTGGGGTCTCTTAGGAGTTCGAGGTTCACAGATGCAAGCCCTCGCTTCCTAGGGAGCTTGCAGAACAAACGGCTCAGCAGGGGTGACCCCTCACCTTGTGATCCAGGAGAGAAGGAATTGACTTATTGTCTCCCTCCAGCCTCCATTTTCACCAGTCAACCCTCACTTTGAGTGTAAACCATCCCAGGCTTCCTAGGCCATACCATCCTTCTCCTTGCCAATTATTTGAGAAATCTGATGTCATTTTCAAAGGATGGCAGAGGTGGGTGCAGGGGAAGTGACCAATCAAAGCAAGCCAATGGGGCACTAAGTTTGTTGTCTCACACAGGTAAGGAAACCTGGACACAGGAGGCCAGGAAGTCATGGTGGGGACGCCACGAGAGTCCAGGTCAGTGTTGTCTTCTGACTGGGCTGGAAGACAGAGAGGAAGAGATGGCGGGAGGAGAGGACAGACAGAAGAGGAGTAAGGACGGTGCTGTCCTGCCTGGCGATAGAAAGCTGCCTGGATGTGGGTACATAGATCAGCCCTCAGCGGGAGAGGGCTCAGCAGAGGAGAAGCAGTACCAGCTCCCACGGATGTCCCTCGGCAGGGAGAGGATGCTGTAGAGAACCAGAGCTGGGGACAGGGTCAGCGTTTCCTGGGGGAAATGACTTCACTAGCCGTACTCAGTCCAGGAAGAAAGGATGCTGATGGGAGGACGGAGACCAGACTTACTGTGGAGCTGCTGATACAGTCACATGCCCGCTCCCAAGGGAGTCTGCGCACACACTGTTACCAGGGGCCTTGCATGCACTCTGCTGTTTCACACAAGGAAAAGGAAAGCAAGGGTCCCGGCAGGGGCTGCGGGGTAGAGACTCCAGGGATAGAGGACCTGTCCAGTGGGAGGGGACAGCGGAGACGAGGAGGAAGAGGAAGATTGGTGGTAGGATGAGCCTTAGGACAACTTCAGCCATGAGCACAGCTGGGGAGCTGGCCAGCGACACCTGTAGCTCAGGCTTTTCTTTGTTTCTGATGTCTAAAGTAGCAAATAGCTCTCAGGCTGCTTGCCCCAGAAACTGGGTCATATAGCTCACTA
>NC_067168.1:46861254-46928754 GCF_903995435.1 Acomys russatus | reverse complement strand
TGGGGTTACCAGGTTCCTTCCTGGCAGAACCTCAGCTGGGTTTTAAAGGGAAGAGACCTACAGCTCTCGCCTCCAAATCAACCCCCATTTTGCCTCTGCCTCCCACCCTCTTCCTGGAGTGGTGAAGAGAGAGGCTGAGGTAGGATGCTGGCAGCTCCCCCCCCCCCCACTTAACCCCCCCAGCAAGGGCGATGATGGCGGATACCCGCGCTCACATCAGAGTGGCTTCTCCAGCCAAGGGTAGGGCTCTAGTTTTCACCGTAGCTACTTCCTCCACCCAGAAAGGGTTCTTCTGCTCGCCAGCCTGTGAGGACAAGGCAGGGCAGACCTCAGGGAGGCCTGGCTTCAGATGTAGCCGAATGCAGTGGGAATCTGGCCTGAACAGGATGCACAATATTGGAATAGGGAATCCAGCTGTGGGCCTGCATTAAGGCACAGCTGGATCTGGGGATCTTGAGGGATGCCATCCCCCTCTCCGCCTCGTCCTGTCCTTCACCATCTCTGACATCCCCTGTCCCCTTTCACTTCCTTTGGTAGAGAGACGGTTACAAAAGTCTCTAGTCCCCTTCCCTCAAATTAACTTATGAAATCTTATAGAACTCTGAATGGCTCTGCTCTGGTTACGAGCTGATTTGTGACCCAGATCCCAGCAACCAGGAGAGCAGGAGGCTATGATTGGATAGACCCAAGTCCCGGTCCTCCCTTGTGACTGAGAGAATCACTAAGGGGGAAGTGGATGGGGTGGGGGGGGGACACACTCCAGACACACAGAATCTGCCAGCAGAGGCAGAACAGGGCTGGGGTGGGATAGCTCAGCCAATAGTGTGAGAAAAACCTGAATTCAACTCCCAGAGCCCATGCAAGAAAGAAAGAAAGCCGCAGACAGCTGCTTATGATCCCTGGGAAGGCAGACACAGGTGGATCCCTGGGGCTCTTGGTCCCATCAGCCTTGCCTACTTGATGAACTCTAGACCAACGAGAGACCCCGCTACAAACAAAACCAAAATACAACACAAGACAGAGCACCACCAAAGACGAAGAAAACAGCTCGCTCAAGGTGGAGACAAGCATTGGTGACTGAGGAGCCGCCATGCTGTCCTTGACCTGTGAAGGGCAAGAGCAGAACCAGTCCTGAAGCTCCTAGAAACCACCCCAGAGAGTGACTCAGACTTTAGTCCCCACCCCCACAAGGGGGTCCTTACCATCCACCAGGCCAGGACCTGTTCTGAGTCCACACTTTCATATTTCTCACCCAGTGACTCGTGCCACGGTCTGGGTGGGCATTCTTTTCCCTGTAGGCTGAGCTGTCCAGCCAGGGAGCTCTGGGAATCTACCTGCCGCTGCCTCCCCAGCACTGAGATTCTAAGTCTGTGCCACCATGTCCATCCAACGTCTCACGTTTGTCGTCAATCTTCTAATGCAAGCTCTGAAACTTCCTTCACTGCATCAAAGGGACGGGCAGGGTCTCCACTTCAGTAGCCTGGCACGGTGGGTCCAGGCAATCCTGCCGGTCACTGACGTGAAGCCCAGGGACGGGCAGGGTCTCCACTTCGGTAGCCTGGCACGGTGGGTCCGGGCAATCCTGCCGGTCACTGACTGTGAAGCCCAGCAATTCACCTTCATTTTTTATGACCTGTGGAAAGCATTGAGCTGTTGTGGGCTGAGAGAGTGTGGTGGGGTCGTTTTGCAGTGATATATGCTCACTTCACTAACAGCAGCCCCCCCCACGCCCCGGTTCTTACCCAGGTGTCTGTGTTTCCACTCCTACAGCTCCCAGCTGAAGGACTTTCCTCTGTGAGTACAGATTCCACAGCACCGCAGGTCAATGTGTGGAATACCAAGCGCATATATTGTAGGGGCAACCTCAGCACACCAGCGTGGACAGCCAAGCTGGCCCTGTGGTGACTAAGCTTGGCGCTCCCTTGAAGTGTTTTCTTTTTTTGTTTTAATTAATTTTATTAATTTATTCATATTACATCTAGATTGTTAGCCCTTCCCCTGTTTCCTCCCATTCTTCCCTCCCTCCCACTTCCCCCCTTCTCCCCTCCCCTATGTCTGTGATTGAGAGAGACCTCCTCCCCCTATATATGCTCTTAGAATATCGAGTCTCTTCTTGGTAACTTGCTATCCTTCCTCTGAGTGCCACCAGGTCTCCCCATCCAGGGGACATGGTCAGAAAAGGGGCACCAGAGTTCGTGTGAGAGTCAGATCTCACTCTCCACTCAACGGTGGAGAATATCCTGTTCGTCGGCTAGGTCTTTGTAGGGGTTCGAAGCTTACTGTCTATATTCTCCTTGGCTGGTGCCTTAGTTTGAGGAGGACCCCAGGACCCAGATCTGCCTGTCATAAAGTTCTTCTTGTAGGTTTCCAGGACCCTGTGGGTCCTACTATTTCCCCATTCTTCCATGCTACTCTCACCTAAAGTCTCAATAGGATTTCCTCTCCTCTTACCCACTTTCCTGGTAAGTAAAGATTTTCATGGGACGTATCCCTTGGGCTAGTGTTTTGATATAAGTGAGAATATACCGTTTGTCTCTTTTTGCTTCTGGGTGAACTCATTCATTATGATAATTTCTAGATCTATAGATCAAAAACTCAAATGACACCACATGTTGGTGAGGATGTGGAGAGAGAGGAACACTCCTTCATTGCTGGTGGGAATGCAAACTAGTACAACCACTTTGGAAATCTATCTGGCGCTTTCTCAGAAAAATGGGAATAGGGCTTCCTCAAGACCCAGCTATCCCACTCCTTGGAATACACCCAGAAAATGCCCTACCACACAACAGGGACATATGCTCAACCATGTTCATAGCTGCTTTATACATAATAGCCAGAACATGGAAACAGCCTAAGTGTCCCTCAGTAGAAGAATGGACTAAGAAACTGTGGTACATTTACACTATTGAAGCATTTTCTTAATCAGATTATTTGAAGCAGGAATGCTCACACTAAATCTGAGCCACACCTTCTGGAGGCAGCCAGATCAAAGGAGTTGGAAGAAGAAAGCTGCTTTTTTCCCTGCTTGCCCTGACTCTCCCTGGCAAGCTCATCTATCCAATCGCTGATATTCCTCCAATGATATCACAGCCAGCTGCTTGGGATTCCAGGGCAGACTGAAGACCAGGAGTTCATCAGCAATCTTCTAGGCCTTCCACACCAGCTTGAGGACTGAAGAATTATCCTGTTCCCACCTTTCCAGTGTGAAACGGCCATTGTTGGATGACACAGAGTATTTGTGAGCACACAGCTTCACACACACACACACACACACACACACACACACACACACACACACACACACACCACATGGTTAGATGGTTAGGTCCCTTTGTTCCTTTAAAGAACCCTTGCTAATACAAGCCCCCAACGGAAGGGGTACCCAGAGTGAATAGGCAAGACAAGACAAAGACCACCATGGCCAGCTAGTTTCCAGCAACTGTGAAGGTTTAGAGATTGTAGCATATGTCCTTGCTTCAAAAATGCTAAAATGTGGCATTTTTTTAAATGACAAAAATCTGATAAATGTGCCACACATGCCACACACACATTCACACTCCTATGCCATAAAATTGTATTCAGAGGAAATAGTTTCTCACAAAAGGTCTTGTAATTGCTGTTCCCTTCCTGACAACTTCGAGCACACTCCACCCTGGCATCACCTTCAGTCTGCTACTTGACCTAGTTTGACAAACTGTGCTGTCCCCAAAGCACGCTTGTCATAATGGAAGTAATTAAAGTGTGGGCACTCTGAAGGGCTCCCCTTCCACTCAGCACATGCCCTGCTGGGGAGTCGAGAGCGTCCTGGACTTGTGTTCCTTCCATCATCGGGGTGACGTGGCGCGAGGCTCACTGTCTCAGACCATGACAGCGGCAAGTGTTGGCACTACCAAGTGAAGGAAGAAGCTGCCATTCTGAACTCTCTTAGAAACAACACCAAGGTAGTCTCTGGACTCTAGGTGGTCCTGTGGGAGCCACCATGCAGGTGACCATGATGTTACGTCTCCTGATGACTCTCAACCCTGAAAACACACACAAGTGGTCCAGGCTCCTTGAAACTGGCCAAAAGCTGAGGATGTAGGCTGGTTTGTACAGTGCTTACCAAGCATGCAGGAAGGCCATGTTCAACCTAACCTAAACCAGGTACGGTGTTGCACATGTGCAATTCCAGCACTCAGGAGGTAGAGGCCGGAGGACAAACCTTCAAGGTCAGCCTGTAACAGACTCTGAGACCTTAGCACATCTGATGCCATTACACTTTCCACTCTGACCTTAGAACCCAGCACATTGGCCCCAACACTTGCCAAAATGGGAACAAAGGCCCAATCCATCAAAGACCAGATTCCTACTCCAGGACAGGAAAGCCCTAAGTGTGTTAACCTTTCTTTTCATTTCTGTAGTTTTGCTTCTTGCTAACTGTTCTTGCAAAGAGAAGTGCGTCAACCAGAATGTGATTTTTGTGCATAAAAGACAAAGAACCATGAGGTGAGGCTCGGGGCTGCATGATTTGGGCAATTCCCCTGTGCAGCGGCTGGCCAGCAAAACAGGCTTTCTATTCGGCTTCTAGAGTGTCCATGTGTTCTTACATGTTGAATCTGAGGCCAGCTTTATCTGGCTTCATAAGCTCCTATCAAACAAAACAAAACAAAACAAAACAAGCAAACAAAACAAACCTGTTTTTTAGTTTTTAAAAGACTTCAAACACATTAGCCTATGAAGGAAGGACATTTCACACTCGAAGTTCAAGACCAGTCTACAACATGGCAACCCCCAAGGAGAAAGAAAAAGATGGAGGGTTATCAGTTCCCCCAAATTGAAATTTACCTCTATGTACCTAGCAGGCTCCTCCCAACAAAGAGAACCCGTGGAGGGAGGGGGCAAAGAGTCACCAGGCCACAGAAGTCAGGCCGACCTGAAGGGAGAGCTGTGGCTGGACACTCCTGGCCTCTAAAGCCTCGAGGGCCATGGAGGCAGGCCTGCAGGTGGCAGCCAGCTCTTCCCACTCACAGTGTGGTGAGGTCCTTTCCAAAGCCTGGAAGCAAATATCATGGGTGGGAAGAGAAATGTAACTGCATCTCTGAAGCCTGCAGAACCTTCTCTCTAGTTCTCCTGGCCCATCTGTGTCCTGTCAATGCAGGAGACTGAAATCCCAGCACTCCTGCTGCAAACTCACCCGCTCCTGGCTCCCGATCTTCTCGGCTGGATCATAGCACATGCGTCTCCTTTAGCAGCCTGGCCCATCTTGCAGGAGTGAGAGCGACATGCCAAGAAGCAGCTGCCCTCTCCCTCCTGCTCTCCACACACACCATTTCGCTTTAAAATTAGTGCCTTATTATACAAAGGGTTGTCCACCGGGAGCCTGAGGCAGCCGAGGCTTTAGAGCTCTAGTGGACTTGAGGGATTTTGTGTAGTGTCCCCTCTTTCTATGCCTCAAGTAAGTCAGAGTGGAGAATGCGTTCATAAAACTGAGACTGCCCCGCCCCCCAAGACCATCTGAGCTCTTCTCCATGCCCTGAGCCTTGTTTTGACATCTGACTTTGTTCAGAGAAAATCAGTCTTTGGGAAAGTGGCTGAAAATGCGAATTCTCTTCGTCCTCAAGGCTTCATCTCACTCACCGGAGGCTTCTTGTCAATGAAAACCACAGTTCACACTTCATGGGTGACCATGGCTTGGCGACATGGATTCAGGTTGTCCTGGGGTCCATTATATCAACCCCACTTCCCTTTAGAATATTGTCATTCCAGCCGGGCGTGGTCGTGCACGCCTTTAATCCCAGCACTCGGGAGGCAGAGGCAGGTGGATCTTTGTGAGTTCGAGGCCAGCCTGGTCTACAAAGAGTCCAGGACAGCCAAGGCACCACAGAGAGACACTGTCTCGAAAAAACCAAAAAAAAAAAAAAAAAAAAAAAAAGGATATTGTCATTCCTGCCCCACCCAAGTGCCCCTAGGTCCTCAGTAAGCTCTCCAGGATAGTGTCCCCACACCCCAATCTTAGGGTCTGTTTTGCGACGTAGGGCAGAGACCAAAACTGTAACACCAAGATTCTCGATGGAGGGCTGAGTTTCTTTTTTCTCTTTCTTTTTTTCCTCTTAGCTCCAAACTCTTACATAAGAAACACAATCTGGCAGACAAAAGTCATTTTCTCACTCCTCTGCAAGTCCCTGGCAGCCCTGGGCATGGCAGCCAGAAGTTCCTCATCCATCTGGAGCCAGGATGCTGCCACCCATCCCTACAGAAACTGATGACCGCCTTCCTTCTCCCTTGTCACAGACGGAGGGAAATCCTGCGCGCGCGCGCGCGCGCGCACACACACACACACACACACACACACACCTACCACTAGCTGCTCAACAGTGTGTGGCACTCAATGCAGGTTCAGCCCTGCCTGAAAGAAAAGCCTAGATTATTGGGTTTGGGACTTGGGACTGATCAGGCCAAGCCTACCTACTCTATGGTAAATCTCTTGCCAGTGAGCCTCGAACACCCTAACATCTTCCCCAGGTTCCCCAAGTTCCAGGAGAATGGCAGACACCCTTATTAAATTTTCGCTCCTCTAAGAAAGTCTGTAGGCTGGGACTGCCAGCCTACAGGACATCTGAGTTGCTGCTGGTGGAATGGTGTCTTAGTCGCTGTCCTATTGCCGTGAAGAGACACCATGACCAAGGCAGCTCTTATAAAAGAAAACATTTAATTGGGAGTTTGTTTACAGCTTCAGAGGTCTAGTCCGTTATCATGGTAGGGAGTCTGGCAGCATGCAGGTGGGTGCCGGAGCAATAGCTGACAGCTACATCTTGATGCACAGGCAGAGAGAGACACTGAGCTTAACGTGGGCTTTTGAAACCTTAATGGCCACTCCAAGTGACACACTTCCTCCAACAAGGCCACACCCCTAATCCTTCTAATCCTTTCAAATAGTGCCACTCCCTACATCAACTAAGAGATCAAATACAGGAGCCTGTGAGGACCATTCTTATCCAAACCACCACAAGTGGGTACATCTCTTCCTCACCTACTCACATCTTCAGCCAAGGGTTTGTTTGCAGAATGGAGATGCCACCTCCACCTATGAATCAGAGACAGCCTGGCTGAAGCAGAGCTGGCCTGGAACCTCCCCCTTTCTCTGCGACCTGTAAGCGGGGACCCCTACCCATGCCTTAGAGCCCCTGGCCTGCAGCTGTCTTCTGTGGCATTGACAACTCTTCTAACAAACGTCCCAAACCTGAGGCCTTTCAGGTGGGAAGGCAAAGGCTTACTTTTATCACGAAATTCCCACTGTCCAAACACAACTGCTGTGTGTGGGTGCGTATGGCACACCAAGACAAGAAAACCTCAATTGCTGTTTCTTCCTGCTCCACCTACCCTTGCTTTGTTTGTCTGTTTTAGTGTGTGTCCTTTCCCCTATAGTCCCCCCAAACATCACCATCCACACTGAGAGGTGTTGCCTGTCCTTGCCCCTCCCCCCACCCCCAACAGGCTGCCAGAATTCACAGAGAAAAGGATGAAATCTCAGGTTAAATCCTGTGTGTCCCGCCAGCCAGCTTCCTGTGATTGAGCTCTGGCTCTCAGGCCCTGGCTTTGCTGAGCAAAGCATTAATAAGCAAGAGATGGTAAGAGGGTTACTTGGCACTGGTTGTCAGCACTGAGAATGCACAGACACTTTAAGTCAGCAATCCCACACCTAGACATGTGTTCTATTAGTGAGCTTCTGCATACGGGGAATGGGTCAGCATTCACACCTTTTCAATTCACACCCTATGTCGAGCAAATCCAGTCAATGAGACTGGCTAACGGCTCTACAAGGTTGCACATTGCCCGGTCAACAAGCAACCAAGCAGCACAGTCCTTACACTGGGTGACTGTTCCGGTCTTGTTCAGTGCTGTGATTAAAAAATGCCCTAATGACGAGCAGCGTACTGAGATGGGGGTTTGTTTGGCTTGCACTTTCAGGTTATATTCCATTATGGAAGGGAGTTAAGGCAGGAACTCGAAGCAGGTCACAGCGTATCCACAGCCAAGAGCAGAGATAAAGGTGGCATTCTTGCTTGCTTGTGCTCAGCACGGTTTTTCGACCCTCACACTGTTAAGGACCCTTGCCTAGGGAATGAAGCCGCCCATGATGGGTCTTCCCATACCAATTAACAATCAAGACAGTCTCCCAGCAGATCAACTCTCCTAGATGATTCTTTAGCTCAGGCTGTCTTCCCAAGAGACCGAAATGTGTGTGTGTGTGTGTGTGCGTGTGTGTGTGTGTGTGTGTGTGTACACACACACACACACACACACACACACGCACACACACACACACACACAATGAGTGGGGAAACCCTTAAAGGCCACTCCAAGTGACACACTTCCTTCAACAAGGCCACACCCCCTAATCCTTCTAATCCTTTCAAATACACACACACACACACACACATACACACACACACACACACACACACACAAATATTCCACTTGACAAATATCTAGTGAGAACATTCCATACATTAAACACAATGGTGGGAAATTAAGGTAAAATCTGACAGCTACTGCATTCACAGTGACAGGCGAGTGAGGCTATTGTGCCCTGTCCCCAGATGCCCTGCAGGCCTTAGCATAGCAGTGCCTGGGCCCCAATCCAGGTGTTTGCAACCATCAGTCACTCAGAAGAGCTGAACCCTGTCTGTCCTGCACACCCAGCTGGACCCCATCTGTCCTGCACACCCAGCTGGATCCTGCACACCCCAAGAACTGCTCTCAGAGGGGTCAGGCTGGAGCTAATGTGCACCCCAGCTCTCTCCTTCTCTCAAGGACATAAGCAAACACTTACAAATCACCCTTCTGTTGCCCCAGCACAATACCCTCCCTGCAACCTGTGTCACTTTATCTTCTCACTGCCCATTACGCCTGTAGGTGAAAAACCACAATTCTCACCTCAGAGGGGATAAGAGAGCAAAGATGAGTGGCCACGGCCTCGGTGTAGGGAACACAGATTCAGGTCACAATAAGAAAACAGAGGAAGCCAAAAGTTACGTCAAACGTATCGGTGAGAACACTGGGGAGGCAGCTCCTAGCAAAGCAGAAAGTTCTGTACTTACTAGGCCTCAGATACTAAGCATTCTTAGCCTTTGGGTTGGTGGAAGCTAAAAGTCTGTCACATTATGCCAGTCCAAGTGTTTCCACCTGTTAGTCATAAGGAGGTTAGGTTAGAAGCAGAAAGGTGGGTAAGAAACAGCTGTGAGGGCCGGGCAGTGGTGGGGCACGCCTTTAATCCCAGCACTCGGGAGGCAGAGGCAGGCGGATTGCTGTAAGTTTGAGGCCAGCCTGGTCTACAAAAGTGAGTCCAGGACAGCCAAGGCTACACAGAGAAACCCTGTCTTAAAAAAACAAAAAAAGAAGAAAAAAAGGAAAAGAAAAGAAATGGCCGTGAGTGGGCCTATGAATGAAGGCCCAGAGAACACTGTGCTGGGGCTCTGGGCCTTCTACACCATGTCTGTAGTCCCGATTGGTACTCAGCCTGCCAGGGCCTTCAGCCAGGCTGTCTCTGATTCATAGGTGGAGGTGGCATCTCCATTCTGTGAACAAACCCTTGGCTGAAGATGTGAGTAGGTGAGGAAGAGATGTACCCACTTGTGGTGGTTTGGATAAGAATGGTCCTCACAGGCTTCTGTATTTGATCTCTTAGTTGATGTAGGGAGTGGCACTATTTGAAAGGATTAGAAGGGTTAGGGGTGTGGCCTTGTTGGAGGAAGTGTGTCACTTGGAGTGGCCATCAAGTTCCCCCACTCTTTGTTTCCTGACTGAACTGCATCCTTTTCAAAGCCTTCCCCAGATTTAGGGTTCCTCAGTTCCATACCAGCCTCATAGAAACCACAGGGAAACACTAAAATGGTTTCTTTTGCTGTTTTTGTTTGCTTCTTTGTTTGACTGGTTGATTGTTTTTGAGACAGTGTCTTATGTAACCCAGGCTGGCCACACAGGCTATGTAGCCAAGGATGACCTTGAACTCCTGATCCTCCTGTCTTCACCCCGACAAATGCTGGGGGTATAGGTGTGTATTAGCATACCTGGCATGAAAAACTACAATCTTTTCTAATCTATGGGCGTTTTCTCTGCCAGGCACTGCCTATCTTTCTTTTAAATTCCTTCCTCACCGATGTACTGAGAGTGGGCACTTTGGAGCAATGAGGTAATGGATGTTTCCAATAATGTGATCTGTGCCGTTTAAGAATGCACCACCTGGGCTGGAGAGATGGCTCAGTGGTTAAGAGCACCACCTGCTTTTCCATAAGTCCTGAGTTCAATTCCCAGCAACCACATGGTGGCTCACAGCCATCTATAATGTGACAATAAGAAAAAAAAAAAAAAGAATGGACCACCCTAGGGTTGGGCATGGTGGTGTACATCTTTAATCCCAGAACTCAGGAAGCAGAGAATCTCTCTGATATTTCTGTGAGTTCGAGGCCAGCCTGGTCTACACAGAGGGTCCAGGAGAGCCAGGGCTACACAGAGAAACTCTGTGTTGAAAAACCAAAGGGGGAAAGAAGACTAGAACACCTTGGGCTGGGGCTGTCAGGAGCCCAGGCTGCTCTTGCAGAGGGCCTGATGTGACTCCCAGGCCCAGTTCCAGACATTATGAGATCCTCTTCTGACCTCCCTGGGCACGAGGCACGCATGTGGCAGGCACACAGACATACATGCAGGCAAAATACTCATGCACGTAAAATGAAGATAAGAAGTAAAAGGACAGGCTTCCCTCCCCATCACTTGAGGTACAGTGTGTGTGTTGCCAGGTGAGGACTCCTCAGCAGGTCACACACCTTCCTGGGACCCTAGTCTTGGACTTCCCAGCCTCCGGGCTTCCTGAAACACACTCTTTCCGTTCAGCCAATGGTGTATGTTGTCCTAGAAGTTTGGATGACTAACAGTCAAGGCTGCCTTCCCAGCTGCCGTGAGCCACTTTCCGGGAGGAGTGTCAGAGTCCAGAAGCGAAGAACCCACTCCTTGGGCTTCCTGGCTCTCCTCCTCCCTCAGTCCTGATTCTGGGATCCATGCAAGATCAACCGCCACCCGTAGGTGCTTGCTTCCATTCTGCCTCTACAGGAACCCAAATGGAGTCAAAGTATCCTGAAGGAGCCCTGCTAGGAAGAGGAGCCTCTGCCCTCCAAGGCCTTGGCTACTCCCTTCCTTCCTGTCAGATCATTCCAGATAAAGCCTGATGTCTGTGGCCACCACCGGCCCTTATAAGAATGAATCATGGTATAGTCGGGCCAGCCTTCGGAATTCCACCAACCAGAGGAATTCCATTTTGCAGCAAAATGCCACTTAGCTGTCTTCCACACTTCCACACTAGATGATGGGTCCTGGGTCAGACAGAAACCCTGATAAGAGCAAGGACTGAGCACACGTAAGGGACACTGTCCGAGCAGGGCGTCATCTGTGCCCTGTGCCATGTGTGAGCCTGTGCTCACAGCTACACCAAGACATCAGTCAACTCTCTGGACCCAGGTGTGCAGGGCAGGATAAAACAGGAGCCCGCTGGGCAGGGCCATGCAGCTACCGGAGCCACCACACTCTTAATAACCACAAAAACCTCCTTTATTTTGCCAAGCTGGACTGGCCAGAGTCTTTCTTTGGTCTGCCTGCATCCGCCGTATTTGGGATGACTCTGCACTCCGTCAGGCAGGGGTTGGGGGTGAATAACCAGAGAGAAGCTCTGCTTAGCTGCATCTCTGCGTGCTCACAGCATCCCTTTGCTGAAGCCCTGGAAGCTGCAGTCAGGTTGTCACTGTGCTCCCTAAGAAAGTCAGGGCCAGCTGCCCAGTCGCCACAAGTGTGTGCCAACCAAAGGTGGCAGCCTCATTATAATATAATTTATTTTGCAGTTTATTCCCCATCCCTTGTGGGATTTCTCTAGACAATAATGGGACAAAATAGCCTACAAACCGGGCATGGTGGTGCATGCCTTTAATCCCAGCACTGGGGAGGCAGAGGCAGGCGGATCACTGTGAGTTCGAGGCCAGCCTGGTCTACAAAGTGAATCCAGGACAGCCAAGGCTGCACAGAGAAACCCTGTCTCAAAAAAACAACAACAAAAAAAACCCCAAAACAAAACAAAAAGAAGAAGAAGAAGAAAGAAAGAAAGAAAGAGCCTACAAAAGACATCTTTTTTACCATGATGTGGGAGAGAAAAGTGGTTATTTTCTTCCATATACATGCTGCCCACATCATAAATATTAATTAAAAATGTTTTTTAAACCCACAGTTAAAAAGTCACTGTGCTCTACCCATTCCAGGCGCAGCTCAGCACCGTCTCTTGTTGAGTAAACACTTTGTTCAGCCTCACTAAATAAATTTCTTGCACTGTCCCTGCCTCTCAACTGGATTCTTTTCTTCTGGAAGACTGGAGTTTGAAGGCCCACATAATAAACAGGCATTTTCTGTATGTCTCAGGGAAACCACACAAGAAATGATATTTCTAAAATATGCTTAGGAGAAAAAAAAAAGCCCCCAAGACCTAAAACAGAAGCCGTCAAACCAATGCCTTTCCAGTCACAGTGGATAGCCTCTTGACCTCCATTAAACACGGATGAGCTGTGACAAGTAGAAATCCAATGAATAATAAAGCAGGCTCCTACTTGCACCTAAATATCCCATTACGCTCCCTACGCTATCTGATGGACCTGTGTCATGAGAGGTTTCTCATGACTGCAAGAGTCCTTTGTCAAAAATGCCGTAATTCGCAGAACTCTGAAATGTCGCCCTAAGTCTGATGACACCATTAACATTACAGTGTCTTTAGACTCGTTTGTTTTATTTTATGTGTATGGGTGTTTTGCCGGGATATGTATGTGTGCAGTGCGTGAGGAGTCAAAGGAAGGTGTGAGATTCCCTGGAACTAAGGTGGCAGGTGGTCGTCAGCCACCATGCGGGTGCTAGAAAGCAAACCTGTGTCCTCTGCAAGAGCAGCGAGTGCTCCTAACAGCTGAGCAACCTCTCCAGTTTTTCATTTGCCATTTTAATCACCAAAACATCAGACAGAAATTTCTAGATTCCTAAATCAGTCAAAAATCATAGATTTCGTCTCCCCGTTGCTTCCTTTCAAATATAACAACCTCAAGGGCCTGATGTTGTCAGTCCTCCACAGGGTACCGGAAAGATCCACCTGTGAGGAATGCCGACTTCCTGCTGAGGAGTCTCAGGGGGACGGGGTGGCAGTAGAGACCACAGAAAGGACACTGCTCTTTTCATCCTGTTTTGAGAGCAACTTAAGGGGAGGACTCGTTTTGGCTTGTGGTTTAAAGGGACACAGTCCATCCCCTCATGGCAGCACGGGGCTTCGTGACAGCCACAGTAGGGCTTCCCGTTCTCTCAGTGGGACAGGAAGCAGAGACAGCACGTGGGGCCTGGCTGTCAGCCTCCAGGCGTGCTTCTCGAAGAAGCTGGGACCAGGGTTTTAACCATGAAAGCCCGAGGAGAGCATCTCACATTCAAACGTATCTGTTTCCGTCTCGCAGTGGATAAGACACAGAATAACCCACAAAACAGGGCAGAACCCCTCCTTTCCATGGGCTGAAAGGTGAACCCTCCTTTATCTTAAGCACACAGGGAGCTAACACAGCAAAGATCCTAGCAGAGGGTCCTCTAGCACGCCTGCACCCCCATTCCTGCAAACTGCCAGCCAGCCATCTCCATCCTCTCCACACTTCAGGGTGCCCATCAATGACCATCACATATGCAAGGTTTCTTCCCTGTTTGTTCTCTTTCTCCCTTGACTACAGTGGCAGCACCACTCTTCAGGGATATGTACCTCTACAGTGCCTGGCTCACAGCTGGTGTTTTGAGCATAGTTATAATGAGGTGAAGCAGTCCAGGGAGTGAGAGATGATTTCAGGGGCCAGAATTAAGGAAATGAGGCAGGTGAAGACCAGGAGAAACTAGTTGGAGATGTTATCAGAGTTTGCTGGAAGGGGAAAAAAACTTTGAGAAGTTTCCAGAAATTTCTAGAATGTTCCATCCTTCCTGGCTTAGGTATGCCCTCTGGGGAGCAACATCCTGACATCCAGGCTTGAAGCTTGGACAAGTGGAGTTTGCGGGGAGGGGGTACTGAAAGCCAGAGAGAGGAGGGGAACATAGATCCAGGACGTTGGCCAGGGGCATTAGACCAACGCAAGAGAAAAACAAGCTCCAGGCTGTGTTGCTGAAAGACAACAACCTCCCTTCTCATCCGCTTGGAGGGGACCTCACTGGATCACTGTGGAGTCCAGATCCATCAAGATGGAGGAGGCATGGCTACCATGTTATTTCAAATAAAGAGACCATTTTACGCCACCCCCTTCCAGCTTCTAGCTGTCCTTGTCATCTCTGGCTTCTCCTGGCGGTATTGCTACTCTGGTCTTTTGACCCTGCCTCTGGTCAGGTACCAACCTGTTCTCCTGGTCCTTCACCTCTTCCTGTCACACCTTGGGATCGGGGCAGAGACACCTTTTTCCTTCCTGCCTATCCCGCCTTTCGAGGCTTGCCCTACAACTTCCAGGTGGGAAGCCACTGTCTGTGTGTAGAGTCTGGGCCATGCCTCCAGTGTCCCTCTGCCTCAGACCCATCCCAACCTCCTCCTAGTGGCCATTCACAGCCTGGATTCATCACCACCTTATGCCATATACACACCAGTTGTGTTGGCGATATCCCCCACCCCCACTTCCCACCCCCCACACCCCAGCCCTGCCCCCACTCCCCACACCCCCACCACACCCCCACTCCCCTCTCCACCCCCACCTCCCACCCCCCACCTCTACCTCCCAGCTCCCACCCCCACCCTCCATCCCCCACCCCACCCCTACCTCCCACCCCTACCCCCACTTCCCACCCCCCGACCCACGCCCTTGTCTTGCAACCTTGAACTTCATGGTCAGTCACCAAGCTGCCCTGGAGTGTTTTCAGGGGCAGGCAAGAAGCTGTTTCCATGGCTGGAACTTTCCTTTTATGCCTACTGTTCTAAGTGTCTGAGTGCTCTGCCATGGGCGCTTCGGGTGTGTCTAGTGTCTGCTGTGTTTCCTGATCTTGAATAGACCCCATGAAGGCGTGCTAGACTATACATCTGTCTCCGTTCCTCATGGCCCTCTCATTTCCTATCCTCCTAACTGGTCCTGGTCCCCAAACCTCCATGTCACCCCTTACCTCGGCCTTTCCCTGGCCGGAGAAGAACATTTTCCCTCAGATTATCTGCCCGCACCTTCACTCTAGTCCCCCCACTCCACCAGAGACGGTCAGTCTGGTGTGCATGTCACTTGTGGTGTGCGTGTATGAATGTATGGGGACATGTGTATACACATGTGCGGGCCAGATGTTCACACCAGGTGTCTATACATGCATGAATGTGTGGGGACGTGAGTATACAGATGTGCAGGCCAGATGTTCACACCAGGTGTCTTCCACCATCACACTCTACCTTATTATTTTGAAGGCAGACTAACTAAACCTAGAGCACACCAACTGGCTACTCCAATGAGCTCCAGGGATCCTCCTGTGTAGACCTCCTTAGCCCTGGGAGAATGTCTTCCCTGGCTTTTAGTGGGATCTGAACTCAGGTCCTTGCGCTTGCAAGGCAAGCATCTTACTGACTGAGCCACCTTCCCAACCCCCAAGCTGGCCCCTCGACCCCCCACAGCCTCCTGCTCAGCCCCAGGTGTTTATTTACTAGGGTAGTTATTTTGTCAGGTCTTGGTCACACTGTGTCCTCAAGGGGCTAGACCTAGTTCATAAATCATGCGGAAAGGAATGGAGGGAAAGAGTGTGCTAAACGCCCACATCTTAGTCCACAGGTCAAGGGAAGGAAGCATCAGCTGTGCGCCATCCTGTTTTAGGCCAAACTTCCAGACCTGCTTGATCCATCACAAATACAACTAATTTCCACAGCCTGAGCTTTTAATTTAATCTGTTATTGTTTAAAACATGTTGAGTCTAGGTTACAAAGACTCTAGAGCCACAACCAGGAAACTAACTAACTGCTTTTCCATGGTTCCTCTCAGCCTGAAGGCTCCAGAGCTGGATACTTTTTTCTTTCTTTCTTTCTTTCTTCTTCTTCTTCTTCTTCTTCTTCTTCTTCTTCTTCTTCTTCTTCTCCTCCTCCTCCTCCTCCTCCTCCTCCTCCTCCTCCTCCTCCTTCTTTTTTTCCCCGAGACAGGGTTTCTCTGTGTAGCCTTGGCTGTCCTAGACTAGCTTTGTAGACCAGGCTGGCCTCGAACTCACAGCGATCTGCCTGCCTCTGCCTCTTGAGTACTGGGATTAAAGGCCACCAAGGTCTGTTGGTACCTGGTACATCTTTTATTTAGAAAGTGTTTCCAAGCCTTTCTTCTTTCACCAGAGACTGAGGCTAGAAGGGGTTGAGAGCATGGCTGACTGGTGATCCCAGGTTTCAGGCTAGCTGGGGGACTGCCTGGGGAGGTGGGGGGGGCTTGGGGGGGCTTCCTAAGTCCTCAACAGTTCTGTGAAATGGGGTAGAGGGACTTCCTGGCTCTCAGGGATGCTCGCGCTACAGCAGTGGGCGCCCCTCTTCCCTCTTGGTTGGTGAGAATCTTTATCCCAGTGGAATTCCATGACTCTGGAGGGACCAACAGAAAAGGGCTATCTGAGCTCTCTGGGAAGGTGCGAGCCAAGTCGGGATGCCTCAGGCAACCAGAGCTTGGGGGTGCCTGAGACACTCTCTGGCGCCACTTGGCGACCAGGAGCATCAGTAGATGTGGGCAAGGTGCGAACTCCTCCTAGCAAGAAATCTGTTCCCAATGGCTTCTTCTGCGCAAAGGCGGGAGGTGCACCCAGCTCTTACAATTGTGTAAAAAAAACAGACCTAGGACGCCAACTGTGCGCGATTGGCTTCTGAGAAACTGACAGCCCAACTCCTCTCTGTCACGCGTGGGAACCCACTCAGGCCTGAAAGTGGTCCCAGAGAACACGCCAGAGTTACACTCGCTGGCACCCAGCCTGTGAGGGTCCCCCAGTTTCGTTGATGGACCGCTTGATCCCCGAAGCTCACTGAACGTGGTCAGCTTCTTCATTACAGATCAACTCCCGTTTCCCACCCAGGAGGAGACTCCCTGCCTGAAGCGACTCTGGGGAGGCGAAGACAGGTGGGAAGGAAGTTCTTTAGATAAAGAAGAAAGCCGCTTGGGAGTACCCCTCCTGGGAGGGGCTACCCCTCATCCACTGGGCGGGTTCCCTTCGCTCTGGGCAACTTCAGTGGTGGTCGCCCTAGTGCCGCCTTCTGAGCACGTGTCCTGCCGGACTGCGTCAGCGCTGGGTAAACAGATGACTGGCTGCGCGAGCGCCGGGCGGGGCTATTTAAGAGGCAGCCGCCCTCCCGCCTGCCCTGAACTTGGCTGGACAGCAGCCTGCTCCGCTGGAAATCGCGAACGACAGCTGATTGCCCAGCCAGAGGTAAGTAGGTGCCTCGCTGGCCGAACTAGGACTCATGACTGTGAAGACTACTGGCCCGCAGTTTTGCACCCCTTGCTGTTTCGTCTATTTTCTGTGCTTTTCTTCCTTTGACAGCTGGAAGGATTTCCTGAAGTCAGAAATAACGGCGCTGGACTTTAAAATGCGTCTGGGTGGGTACTCCTGTGTCCGGTCTTGTTTTCGCCTGTGTGTTCCCTGTTCGCGGCAAGGCTGGGATAGCCGTTCTTAGGGTTCCCCTGCTGTTCGGAGCACTTTGCAATTATTAAAAAAAAAAAAAAAATACCAAGAGGTTTTAAGACTTATGCTTATTTTCTAAATGCTGCAGGGGGAAAAAAAGATCAGGGCTTTGGGGATAGAAATGCATCGTTATGCCTCAGGACTCATCTGTCTGCTCAGCTCTCATACGTGGTGGGGCTTTGGCCGCAACTCAGGACTGGGCGCAGATTTCTGGGTTTTGTTTTGCACAGCGGCCTCTTGTTTGTTCCCATAAAATGCCGAGGAATCTCTAGAAACACAGCCTCTACTTACGTGCCCGTGCTTTGCTTTAAATGATGCTTCCCGTAGCCTTCCCGTTTATTAATGTAACGAATAGATTTAATCTCCCGCATTTCTCATTTCTCTCCAGGAATATCCACCACTGCTCTCTCTCTCTCTCTCTCTCTCTCTCTCTCTCTCTCTCCACACACACACACACACACACACACACACACACTGCTTTTCATTCAGTGCTTTGCTTTTCTGATTGGAAGAAAAAAGCTACAAAGGCGTCCTGGAACTTCAGGGAAGCAGGCAGAGAAAATCGGGCAGAAAAAAAATCGTTTCTGTGCAGGATTTCGGGGCCCTGGGTACAAAAGCCAGGCAGAAGTGTCCCGAGGGCGCGCGGTGATCAGGGCGCAGCTATGGACTTGGATAGGCTAAGGCATGAGCCAACCTTGGCGCGGCTGCAGCCCCCACGTTCGGCCTCAGCTGGCGTCTGGGTGCGGGACTTTGGGCTGGAGCCACGCCGAGGTCAACCTTTGGTTCACGCTCCTCGCCTTCGCTCCCCACAGCCATGAAAAGCGGCGTGTGTCTGTGCGTGCTGATGGCGGTCCTGGCTGCAGGCGCCCTGACGCAACCGGTAGCCCCTGCAGAAGCCGAGGACCCGGAGGTGCAGCGGCTGGAGGAGGCACCCCGAAAGCAGCTGAGGGCCGTGCTCAGGACGGACGGCGAGCCCCGAGCGCGCCTGGGCGCACTGCTAGCGCGATACATCCAGCAGGTCCGCAAAGGTAAGGAAGCACGCTCTCCCTCACGCTTCTGCTGCGGCTCTGAGATCCCAATCCTGATTCCTTTTAGCATCTGCAGGGAGGAGGAAACAGGAGACAAACAAGCAGCAAGATTTTCACTTTTCTTCCCTGAGGTATGCGACACCGCACAGTGCAGTAGGCAGGTGGTGCTCGCAGCACCCAAAAAGGGAGGTGGGCAGAGGAGTTACCTCTTGGCTAAGGGGAGCCGGCTAACAGACCCTTCTCTGAATTGATTTTGGCACGGTGTTAGGGCTGAAGTCTAACAGTGCTTTAGGACAACATTAAAGAGAGTCCTCAGATCCGCCCTATCTCCTTTGCGCTATTTGCAAAGGGACTGGAGACCACCCAGGCACTGGCCTTTGGAAGCCCTCTGGCAGTAGTGGGTCGGTGCTGAGAAGAGCGGTGGCACTGTGTATGCCTCCCCACCTCCCGTCTCAGAGCGCCAGCAGCAGTCTCTTGGCTGCGAGTGAACATGGCCACCCAAGGAGAGATGTACCTGGCCTTTCTAGAGATGTTGGAAAGGTGTCTCCAAGGCCGTCCACAGCTGGGCATCTCAGCCTTGGAAGGCTTTTCCCCATGAGTCCAGTGGGCGGTTCAGCGTGTTCCTTTCCTGTCTCCGAACCTCTCACTTGCAGGAAGTAGGAGATGAAGGCAGAGGAACCCAGAGCTCCTCCTGGCTCTGGGATTTCGAGGGCAGCCCTCAAGACAGCTTTCATCTCTGCCTTTATCCGCAGTGATGTGGATGGTGGCCTCTGGCTGGGGTCTGCTAACCTGGAGCAGGAAAACTGGATTAAAACCTGGGAGGTGGCCGTCCTTTCTGAGGAGCTCAGGAACCCTGGCTTGTCACCCTGCCTGCATTTGGCTTGACTAGTGAGGGAAAACTGGAGTGCTTGGTGGAGTCTCCTGGAGTTTCACATGAAGATGAGACCAGGGGGCATGAGGGGAAATCAAGAGATTTCATACTTCCTGTTTGGGAACTTCTCCTACAACCACCCCTTTCTGGGTAATTTTCCTGCTAATTCAACAGAGAAAGGGAGGGAAGGAAGGAGGTGGGAGATGTAGGTAGGTAGATAGATAGATAGATAGATAGATAGATAGATAGATAGATAGAAGACCTGGGGTGCCCCCTCCCTGTGCCTTCTGACCGACTGACCCTCGCATAGGATCTGCCCTCCGGTGTGGACCACCAGCAGACGCTTCTGAAGCATTCTACACTTTTCACTATGCTGTTGGCCTAGAGTGCACCAAAATCCTGGTTCAACTCTAGCACCGAAGGAAACAGGTTGTGGTGATGCACACGTGTGAGCCTAGCATTCAGGAGGTGCAGGTGGGAGGATCAGTTCAAGGCTGGTCCCTGCTGGGCAGCGAGTTTGAGGCCAGCCTGGGCTACATGTTCCTGCGATGGTAGGGGACCTCTAGTGCACCTCCTGCCCTTGACCAGACGCTACCTCTGTGAGTCTCCCTCAGCCCGTAACACAGTGCACAGTGAGCATCTCACCCATTTTTCATGTTTGGAAAGCCAAGAGAAAGAAAGCCAATGACATCTAGGAGGCAGCAGGGTATAAGACGAGTCGGGTCCCTTTGCTTCACCCCACAACTGGGTTCTGAGCCCCTTCGCTGTGTAGCGCTGGGAAGGGTAGAAGGAGAGGTGGCAGCACCACGCCAGAGGACGAAGCTGTGAGGACCCAGGCATGGGCCAAACACAGCCACCCTGAGTGGTGCTCGGCCATGGCACTGACGGGGGGGGGGGGGGGGGGGGTGTGCCACGCCCTCAGGGTGGACAGTGATCCCTGAGCCCTCGGGATGGCAGGCTGTGTTTTTGTGACTGTACAGGGAGGCAGACACATATGTTGCTGAGGTAGTGAGCAGGCAGACAGGCAGGCGGCTGGGGCTTCTCTGCACAGGCTGGGGCTGTCTGCTCAAGGAACTCACTGAGCAGCACTCAGTTCCCAAGCTGGGAAGGCACCGGGACAGAGAGAGGAAATGTGGGGTTGTTTATTCAGTAAGTCAGGGTAACTGAAAAATGTCTTATTAATATGTGATAGTTATGCCGTGGTGGTGAGTTAGTTTCATTGTGACGTTCACTCCACAGAGCACACTCACATCACATTCACCCACCACGCTTGCTCGTTAGTTCCGCTACCCCCTCCTGATCCTCCCCCCAGCTAACCCCTCCTCTATTTCACTGCAGTTTTTCCAATGACCCTCTCATTAGCTCTCTTACTGGGTCCTGGCAAAGGCGTATCAATAAGTAATCCTTCTGGCTGTGCTTGCCCGTGGCCTCCCGCAAAATACCCAAAAGGTGGGAGCACTGTGGTCCCAGCTCAGTGGGAGCCATGGACAGGTTTGGGCTTTCCCACGGGGGTCCTGAGGGACCCCTCAGCCCAGAAGGTGCTACCCTGGTCACAAGCTCAGGAGGCCATTGTCAACCCTTTGTGGGCTGGGAGCACAGCATGTGCCTGCAGCAGAGGGAATCGTGTCACTGCACCCCTCTTTGCCCAGATCACGCAGCTGCCACAGGCTGGAATCCATTGCATGGTAATCACTGTGTTTTGGTCAAAGTGGCTGACTTAAGTTTCATCCTTTGTGACGTCTCATTTAGTTTCTTTGAATGTTAATCTGACAGTTCATCTTCGGGCTATTTTTTAAGGAATGTAGCTTTCAAAATAATAATTTGCAAACAATATTCATGTAGAAAGGGAACTTGATTCCGTTATGTTTTTACATTTATTTGTGAGGCTATGTGCCGTGGTGGTCCTGTGGAGCGCAGAGGACAGCCCACAGGAGTCTGCTGTCTTCTTCCATTGTGTGGGTCCAGGGACTCAAACTCACATCGTCAAGCTTGGCTGTGAGCATCCTTACACACTGAGCCATCTGACTGGTCCTCATTCTAAAACAAACAAAACACTTCTCTCTCTCTCTCTCTCTCTGTGTGTGTGTGTGTGTGTGTGTGTGTGTGTATGTGTGTGTGTGTGTGTGTATGTGTGTGTGTGTGTGTGTCTGGCCCTCACCTTCCACCTAGTTTGAGACAGGGTTCTCTGGTTTGTCCCTGCATTTCATACTCCTGGCTACATGACCTATGAGCTTCTGCAGGATTCTCCTGTCTCTGCCTCCCATCTCAGCCTCGGACCTGCACCGTATGTCCAACATGGATCCCAGGAGGTTTGAGCTCAGGCTGTCAGGCGTACACAGCAAGCACGGCCACCTGCTGAACCACCGTCTTCCTGATTCCTCGGTTCTATTTCTAAAAACCCGAGTCTTAGCATCAGCGTTGTAGCCCCAGGAAGCTCTGTGACCAGCTAAGGGTGCCGGGATGCTAAGTCGTAACATCTAGAAGTTAGTGAGTCCGAGGAAGATCTTTGCTTGGCATCTGCTGAGGGATATGTACACTATGAAGTGCTGTTTTGGGTAGGAAAACCTAGACAGCTCACCCACAAGCGAGGCAGGGAAACGTGAACCTGTCTAAACGCTTCCACTGCTTTTTTCTCTATGCATTTCTGGTGAGCGGCAGCTGTTTGGTGCTCTTCCAAAGTCCTGGCGAGATGGCACTGTCAGCAAAGTGCTTGCTGCACATGCACAAAGACCTGAGTTCAATGCCCCAAGAACCCACATGAAAAAGCTGGGTGTGGTGTGTGCCTACAATCCCAGTGCTGGAGAGGCAGATAGGAGGAGCCCTGAGGCTTGCTGACCAGTGGGTATAGCCAGGCCAGTGAGCTCCAGGTGCTCTGTCTCAATAAGATGGAAAAGATACCGAGGCACACACAGATGCCCATATACACACGTATATACTTCTATGTACACACACACGCGCGCGCGTGCGCACACACACACACACACACTGGCTTTCTGCACCACTTTAGTCCTGACTTAAATTGGTCATAATCTCTAAGAGATCTAAGGCTCTCGTCTCCTTTCCCTCTTCTACCCCACAGCTCCTTCTGGCCGCATGTCTGCTCTTAAGAACCTGCAGAGTCTGGACCCCAGTCACAGGATAAGTGACAGGGACTACATGGGCTGGATGGATTTTGGCCGGCGCAGTGCCGAGGACTACGAATACCCATCGTAGTGGGCCGGCCTCTCAGCCCTGCTTGGAGGAGGTGGAATGAGAACACAACCATGACACAACCCCTTGCCTGTGCTGTTTGTCATTTTGAGTACCTATTTATTACGTTCCCAATGTGAAATCTGTCTGCTCAGAGTGTGTAATGCAGTCACACGCCTCAGCCCAGCCATGCGGTTGGGGGGTGGCAGTGATCCTCCAGTGACTCCCAGACCTAATGTTGCCATGCTATTAAAGACGTTTCCTTCTGCCCATCATTCTTTGTGTCCAGTGAGGGTCCCCAGAGTGGACAAGGAGTGAAGCCTGGTACTCAGGGTCCACATGGGAACTGTGCAGGGCACGGCGGCACTGGCCTTTCCACCAAAGGCGAGTTGCCTTGTGGAAGTGCCCTTGGGCTCAGCCCCACACCTGGCTATACTGATCCCTGATCTCTTCGTAGAGGCTCTCCCATCACAAGACTTCTCTCTAGGGGTTCTTCCAACCTTTAGTAAGTTACAGGGCAGTGATAGCCCCAGAGCCTGTCCTCTACAGACAAGGAGGTGACCCTGAAAGGTGGAAGTGGCTGAGCCTGGTGCCCCAGCTGGTGAGTCCCAGACTTGAAGGCTGATGCACCTAGGTGAGAAGGAAGCTGTTAACCAGCACCCTAAAACTACAGAATGTAAGGAATCACGGCGGGGGGTGGGGGTGGTGTCAGAGTAAACTGCACATTCAGACTCCGCAAATCCAAGCTGACTCCCAGGCAGCTCTTGTACTCCTGGCCCCAGGCTGTTCTTGGACTTCCACGGATGTAGCACGGAGCCTGTGCTGTGTGCTCCTTGCCGTGGGGAATCTGTATCTGTCCTGCCGCAAGTAGAGCAGGCACTGATTAACCAAAGAAATCATGACTCCATCTATACATAACTTGCTCGGTGGGCTTATCAGAGTTATTTACAGCAGCACGGGCAAACTGGCATCACCAGAAAAAAGCACAGCCCAGCCTGGGCAGCGGCAGTGGCAGCAGCTCCTGGAAGCTGTAGCCTTAGATCTCCCTGCACGACTTGCAGGCAGCTCCACAGAAGAGTTGCCTCTCTCCCAGAAATCTTTTAGCACTTTTCTGATTGTGGGAGGGGCCTCTTGTGTCTTGTGAGTTTTATAAGCCTTCCTGGCCCCTTGAGGAAACAGTTACACGACAGCCCGTGGCAGCTTTCCCTCAGCCCTGTCACACCGCAGTCAGTCAGAGGGGATGCTGGGAGGACACCTGTCACCCAGAACCGGAGGCTCATCCTGACCGAGGCCTCCAGGACACACATACATTGAGAGCAACATGATTCAATCTATGTCATGGCTCAGCAGGTCCACCCACCCCACCGTCACCCACTGGGACACTCAGTGCTTCTCCAGTGGTAGAAAAGGAACCCTTAGGGATCCCTTCTGGTGACCCCAGGCAGGAGTAGCTGCAGAATTCAGTGTAAAGTTAGCTAACACAGTGCACCGGCACCACCTACGGTTCCCACCTCACTTAGTCCCAACAGATTGCTCTCTGAGGCCGCCTCCTCAGTCACGCGTCTGACTCTCATTTGTGATGGTCTGCCTTCTTTTGTGACTTGATTGAATTGACATCACCTGGGAGACACACCTGTGGGTATGTTTGTGCGGGTCACTTCCAGACACAATTAACCTAAGGGGGAAGATGGCCCCTGAGCACAGGTGGCGCCATCCTGTGAGCTGGGACCCCAGGCTGAATAAAAGAGACAGCGAGCCGAGCGCCAGCGTCAACTTCTCCTGCTTCTCCATGCTCCCCTCATAGGCCTCTCACTGAGGTAGACTTGTTCCCCTGAAGCTGCTTTGGTCACAGTGAGGGGATGGTAACTAACATTCAAAACACCTGTAGTCTGTGCAGCTAGCTCACCACCAGCCATGCGGTGGGGGGAGATTGCACCCTGTGTGCAAACGCGTGTTGGGGTCAGGGTGAGGCAGAGGAAGGACTCAGAACTGAACAAAGAGCCAACAGCACCCAACGGATGAAGAGCTGATCTGAACTAGTGGCTTTTGAATCACCGGGGATGTGGGCATTAGGTTTTCAAAGATGAAGCCATACAAGACCTCTTAGAAATAGAAGAACAGTGCATTTCAGAGATAGCATTGAACTCACTCATTAATAAAGAACCTGTGGAGACTATAGCCTTCTAAAAGGACAACAGCATACACGGGCTGTCGTGTGTGTGTGTGTGTGTGTGTGTGTGTGTGTGTGTGTGTGTGTGTGTGTTCCATGGCAATAAAATCAACAAAGTCAATGCTCAGAATGATCTGTCCCCGGCACAGAAATTAGTTACATTTTAGGATATTTTCCCTTACGTTTCTTTTCTTTTTTTTTTTTTTTTAATTTGTTCTGATTACATCTTAATTGTTATCCCATCCCTTGTATCCTCCTGTTCCTCCCTCCCTCCTGCTTTCACCCTACTCCCCTCCCCTAGGTCTATGACTGAGGGGGACCTCCTCCCCCACACTATGGTCAGAGGCCATCAAGTCTCATCTTGGCAGCCTGCTTATTCTTCGAGTGCAACCAGGCCTCCCCACCAAGGGGGCACCAGAGTCTGTGTCAGAGTCAGTCCTAGCTCTCCAGTCCCCACTCTCCACATAACTATGGATAATGTCCTGTCCATTGGCTAGATCTGAGTAGGTGTTCAATGTTTACTGTTTGTATTGTCCTTGGTTGGTGGAGTAGTTTGAGCAGACCCCCCTGAGCCCAGATTCACGCGTCATGATGTTCTTCTTGTAGGTTTCTAGGACCCTCTGGATCCTATTTCCCCATCTCCTATACTTCTCTCACCTAGAGTCCCAGTAGGATGTCCTCACATCTATCCCAATCTCCTGGTAAGTGAAGACTTTCATGGGACATGCCTTTTGGGCTAGTGCCCAATTATAAATGAGTGTATACCATGTGACTCTTTCTGCTTCTGGGTTAACTCACTCAGTATGATCATTTCTAGTTCCATCTATTTGTCCACAAATCTCTTATGTTTCTATGGACATATCAGTAGGCCCTGGCAGGGAATTGACAATGTGTATGGACTCAAAGACAGGTGTGATGGTTCCAAACACAAGGATGAGGCTTCACAGAAGGGCCCTGGTGTGTTGGTTACTTATCTCTCAGCGGAAGGACTCAGTCCCTTGGCTGGAGTGGCCACAGTAGTGGTGGCAGAAGAAGCAGCTGCCCACATCACATTGACAGTGAGGAAGACCAGCGCTGCTGCTCTGGTTTCCTGAGGAGGAGACTTTTATTCAGTGCAGGACCCTGCACGTCTGTAGGATAATGCCGCCCACAGCATGAATCATCCCTCCTAAGACCCTCACAGACAGACCCAGAGCTGCCTCTTCTAGGCAGTTCTAAATCTCCTCAGATTGACAAGACCAGAAGCCACATGCGCCAAAAGGAAAGGTTCTTAATCTCTCAGCCTCATGCCTAGGTGCATTCAATATTTCCCCCGGCACCTGTAAGTTATTGCTTGTCCTGGAGGTAAATACAGCAGGGGCCACGAGATGAGAGAGCTGTGGGCTCACTAATTTCCCCTGGGCTCTGGATTCTGCGAATATTTATCATCAAATGTGGAAACGACGTGCTGTGCCTTTCTTCTGCTCTGGGCTACAGCGGCTGCCCCAGATTCCCGCTTGCTTCCCAGATCCCACTGGACAGAGCTCCCTTTATTCCTGCATCTGCCCATCACTCACCCCTCACTCCTTAACACTCCCTGCACGATTCATTAACACTAAGCCGGCTCTGCCTCGGGTCTCATCCTCTCTGACCTGTCTTCCCCGAAAAGCACAGCTGCACCTTCCAGATCCTTCAGCTGTATCCTATCTGCTGACCCATCCCCTCTGCTGTCTCTCCTTCCTTAGCGTCTCTCAGAATTACATCGTATACAAATCGATTGCTTTTTCTGCCTTACCTGCTAGGACCTCAGTCCCACAAGGGCAGGGATTTTTGTCTGTTTCATTTAATTTCCACCACTTACCATAGTGTCTGGACTCAATAGATATTTGTATAATAGATTAGCCAGCGAAGCAACGTGTCTCAGGTCCCTTTCTGCTAAAGTCTTAGAAGCAATTTTATTGAGAAAATAAAACACACACAGGGACATGATCAAGCCCTCCCAGGCAGACACAGGAAGATGGAAGGCAGACTACTCTCCTGGATGTCACACACAGGAGGGGCACATCCCACCCCTCCCCACACACATTCAGCCTAATGGTTTTGCTCCAATCAAAACCCAGAAAGGTTTGCCACCAAATCTGCTAGAGGACGTGAAGTCCGTGTCTGGGGCCCACGTGGTGGGCACAGAACTGACCTCCATGAGTTGTGTAAGCAAATTGATTCTTAGTTTTCATGATTTTTTTTTTAGGCTCAGAAAGTACTAACAATACCAAAGGAAGAAAAGGCATACACTGGTGGTTTTTCGGTGGGCTTACTCAGGGTATTAAAGATGCGGAAACTAAACTGCTGCTGGCATCAGGCTACTTGGGAGGATGAGGCAGGAGGATGGTGAGTTCAAGGCAATTTGGAAGGACTGTGTCTCCAAATAAAAAGTGAAAAGAAAGCCAGAGGTATAGCTAGTCATAGAGAATTGACTAACATGTTTAAGACACTGGGTTCCATCCTCAGCAACACACACACACACACACACACACACACACACACACACATACCACACCACACACATCACACTCACACATCACACTCACACATCACACACACACATCACACTCACACATCACACTCACACATCACACTCACACATCACACTCACACATCACACATCACACACACATACACACACACATCACACACACATCACACACACATCACACACACATACACACACACATCACACTCACACATCACACTCACACATCACACTCACACATCACACACACACATCACACTCACACACACATCACACTCACACATCACACTCACACACACACTCACACACACATACACACACATCACACACACATACACACATCACACTCACACACACACACATCACACTCATGCACAGTGACTCACACACTCACATAGACACAGTCACAGAACACACATACACACAGATATGCGTGTGTACACACACACACACACACACACGCGCGCGCATTTGCTTATTAGCTCACTTTAAAGTTCCTCTTCAGAGTTCTGGTCTCTGAATTCTGAGCATCAGCATCCATCGAGTGTCTTTTCCAAGGAGATTTGAAAACTTCATGGTACTTAGTATTCTGGGGACACTTGATGAGTCTGTACCCAGAACAACACAGACCCTGATGACATCTTAGGATGTGTTACAGCTTGTGTTGAGAGTGTTGTCAGTCTGCTTAAGCTTCCACAAGTGTCACCCCACCTTTTGGCCATACAGACACCATCTTGTTGAAGGGAGCTACTCCGCCTCCTTCCTGGCACACGCCCCAGTGGCCGCGGGAACTGGTTTATCCAAGAGCACAGTCATCAGAGTCTTTGGCAGAGTGTGAGAGTGACCAGTAAACATTGTGTATGCACGCAAGATTACATAGAAACACACGTAAATGATGAAATGGTTGCAATGTTCACACAAGGGGGGAGGCCCACCCTGAACGCTGTGGTTTCAGCACGTGGACTGCGATCCCAGGCTGAAGAGGGAAAGAAGGAAGCCAGTCAGGCTTCCTCAGCTCCCTGAGCCAGCGGCCTCCCCTCTCGCTGCGGCCACCTTGCTCTCTTCACGGCACTGACTAGCATCGTGGATACATCCTCCCTTCTGTAAGCAGCAACCTGCCAGGTATTCAGTTACAGAAAGAGAAAAGGAGCTGTGATGGTGTGGACAGGAACATCTCTCCCACACCACCCCCACCCCACCCCACCTCACCCCCATCTCACCCCCACCACCCCCACCCCACCCCCACACCACCCCACCCCACACCACCTCACCCCCACCTCACCCCCACCTCACCCCCACCTCACCCCCACCTCACCCCAACGCACCCCACGCCCCCCACTCCCACCACACCCCCACCTCACCCCCACCTCACCCCACCAACCCCCACCTCACCCCCACCTCACCCCCACCTCACCCCCACCACACCTCACCTCAGCCCCACAGGCTCATAGATCTGAAGCTTAGTCCTCACTGAGCAGCACTGTTAGGAGGAGTGGCCTTGTTAGAGGAAATGTGTCACAGGCATGGGCTTTGGGGTTTCAAAAGCTCAAGCCAGGTCCAGTGTCTTGCTCTTCCTGCTGCCTGAAGATCCATGGGTAGAACTCTCCGCTATCATGGCTGCCGGCACGCCACCTGCTTATTGAACTGTGAGCCAGTCCCAGGCAGGTGCTTTCCTTCATAGGGGTTGTTGTGGTCATGGCGTCCCTTCACGGCAATGGACACGAATGAAGTGCAGTAACCAGTGCAGCATCCAGCCACTGAGGCGCTGTCACTGAACCAACAGCGAGGCTTCCGTGCAGTAAGTTACCCATGCTGAGAGACTGGGCCCGGCTCCCCTCCTTCAGGAGACAGCCGTGTCCCAAGTGGACACCTCCACAAGCTGTTCAGGTTGCCACGGTCTCTCTGTGAGGCCGTGTTGAAATCTATAGGCCATGCCCTCCTGTGTTATGCAATCAACTGAAAATTTAAGATAATTCAGTAGGAGGAATTATGTTTTTAATGAGTGATTTTTTTTTTCATTTTATCTCTGAGCTTTTAACACAACTGCTAAGAGACTGAATTTGAAAGCTCACCCAATCACCAGAAAGAAAACAAAGATGGCTATCAAATAAAATTTTTTTTGTAAAATTAAAACCAAAAGCGAGGGGGGTGGGGTGGGACCAACCAAACAACTCTTCAAGATATTTTGAAGGCAACTTGGTAACCATGGTTACTTCTAATTAGTGAGCCAGTGTCTTCTGCCTTCCACGTCTGAGCAGAGGAAAAGTGTAAGGAAAAACAACTCCAAAAAAGTGAAAATGTTCAGTTCTGTCGAGTGCATATAATCTTGTGTTAGAGCTTAAAAACAGGGTTGAGAACTGGCTGCCAGCAAGATGGCTCCCCTACCTTCACCCTCTGTGCTCTTGCCTGCCTCACCTGAGGTGTCTAGAAAGTCTCCTTGGAGGAGGTGACCCCAGAGATCAGAACCCTAACGAGCAGAATTAATGATGGGTGTCAACCTGACACAAACCAAGAGTCACTGGAGAGGGCGAACCTCAGTTATCAGATTGGCCTGTGGGCAAGTCTGGGGGGCATTTTCTTTTTCTTTCTTTCCTTTCCTTTTCTTTCTTTGGTTTTTTTGTTGTTGTTGTTGTTTGTTTGTTTGTTTGTTTGTCTGTTTGTTTTGGTTTTTTGGTTTTTGTTTTTTTGTTTTTTTGAACAGGGAGGGTTCCTCTATGTAGTCTTGGCTGTCCTGGACTCACTTTGTAGAGCAGGCTGGCTTCAAACTCACAGTGATCCACCAGCCTCTGCCTCCCCAGTGCTGGGATTACAGGCGTCTATCACCAGGCCACCACACCCGGCCCTGGCATTTTCTTGATTAATGATTGATGTGGGTGGTGCCACCCTGGGCAGGTGGTCCTGATCTATATTTTTAAAAAAAGGTAGGAAGGCAAGCCATAAAGAACAATCCAGAAAACAATGCTCTCCATCTCTTCAGCTCCTGCCTCCTGCCTCGGCATCCCTCGGTGCTGGGCTGTAAAAGTTAAACAGACCCTTTCCTTCCCAAGTTGCTTTGGTGTCACCAGAACAGAAAGAAAATGGAAAAAAGATAAAACCTAAAATGCTGGATCTCCCCTTGTTCTGTGCTGGGCAGTAGGGAGGGGACACGCTGGCTGGCCCACGCAGCACCCAGCAGGAACTTCTCAGCTATCTGGATCGCATTGAGCAGAGAGGGATCCTGCAAGACAAACCGTCCTGGAAATCTAGATTTCCTAAGAGATGGAGGTAACGCACACATGCACGCACTCAAGGGCACGCAGGCACACTAGCATATATGCCCACCGTGTCCACACACACAAGTGAGCAGTGAGAAGGCACACCACACACATCTGTCCCTGGAGTCTTTTCCTGGCACCCAAACCTTGTTAAAGCTGCATCTTCCACGGGAACAAACCTACAGCTGAGTTGAGGAGGGCGCATTGCTCCCGCCCGAGTCTCTGGGGCTTTCTCTGTTTCCAGGAAGAAAGATTTCGTTTACAGCTAATGAAAGGACAAGCCAGGTTTCCAGTCCACGCTGGCCACAGCAGACAATGTGGCTATTGTTTGCCTGTCTGGAGGTAGAAGTTGGGTCATGTGACCTTTGGCCTGTATCGGAATATCTGATGCTACTATTTATTTTTTTTCCACCTATTTATTCAAATGCTATTTACCGGTCTGGAGAGACAGCTCCACGGCACAGTGCCCGCTGCAGAAGCCTGAGAACAGAGTTCAAATCCCCAGCTCTCGTGTAAAAGCCGCGTGTGGCGGCACAAGTCTGACCCCAGTGCTCTGGGGACAGAGCCAGGCAGATCCCCACAGCCTGCTGGCCAGTCAGCTGAGAGACCTGGTGAGCTCCAGCATCAGCTGGTAAGGTGGAGATTGAAGAGGACTCCACACTGACCTACGCCTCCGCATGCATGTGTTCACGCTCCAACATGTAATGCATGTGTATATCACACATACAGTAACAGCCCCCAGCTAGTTCCAGGCATGAGTCTCTAGGCCGCTGAAGTGAGACACCAGAGGATTAGTGAGCCAGCTTTCTCCGGCTAGTGGGTGGTGATTGGTTCCTTCGGGATGTCTCTAAGACGGTCCAAACACCTCCCATGCACCAGCTCGAGCTCTGACTGTCTTTCCTCAGCTCAACGCAGGAGCTTTGGGCCAAAATCCCTGGCGTTCTTTTACTCCGCACATCTTCCATCTAAACTGTTGGGAAATCTTGTTGAATTAAGTACAAACTGAATCTCCCCTGCAGGCCGAGAAGATCGCTCAGGAGTTAAAGCACCTTCTGGGAAGCCACATAAATTCTGGGTCAGCACAATTCAGCTTCTGAGGGTGAGACTGGGGATTCCCAAAGCTAGCTCACTAGTGAGACCAGCCACATCCATGAGCTCTGGGTTTGCTTGGTTGACCCTGCCTCAAGGAATAATGTATAAAGGTGATGGAGGATAAGTCCTGACATCAACTTCAACCTCTACAAGTGCACACACACTTGTGCACATGCACCCACATACGTGTAAATGTGTATACACACAGACCTCCTCCTCCTCCTCTTCTTCTTCCTCCTCCTCTTCCTCCTCCTCCTCCTTTTTGGTTTTTCCAGACAAGGTTTCTCTGTGTAGCCTTGGCTGTTCTGGACTCGCTTTGTAGACCAGGCTGGCCTCGAACTCACATCGATCCTCCTGCCTCTGCGCCCCCGCCCTCCCCCCCTCCCCCGTGATGGGATTACAGGTGTGCGCCACCACACCTGGCTCACATTCAGCTTTTAAATAAAAACAAAATAATTTGCCCTCCCTGTGGTACTTATGCCCTCAACACCTTGCCAGGAGCAGCTGCTGTCCTTTCCTGCGTTGAGCTGAGGAAAGACAGTCAGAGCTCGAGCTGGTGCATGGGAGGTGTTTGGACCGTCTTAGAGACAGTTTAAAGACGCCATGACAGCACCATGCCAGAGCCCTGGCCTCTGAGCAGGTTTGGAATCTACAGCCCTGGCTTCCTTGCTTCACTGTGTCTGTAGCAAGCTGGGAAGTGCACAGGGCTCGGGTCCTTTTGAAATAAAACTTGTTACCCCCAACAAGAAAAGAAATCAGGTCAGCAAAGGACGACATGCTGACATGCTGACATGGGGAGCAGGGAAATTAAGTCATAACTGCTAATCTGTAGCAAGCATGTGTTTCCAAAAAAAAAAAAGAATGTTGAGAATTGGAGTTTGTTTGTTTATTGCAGTACTGGGGATTAAACTTAGGACTTTGTACATACTGGCAAGCACTGACATGCCCCACCCCACCCGCCCCAGCTAGAGCACAGGGGCCTGAGATGATAGCACAGTGCAAAGAATGGCAGAATTAGAGCTCCCTCTTCTGTGGGACTTGGGAACATGTCGGGAATCCATAAAGCTGGGATGGGCGGTGGAGCAGTTTTGGGAAGAGCCCCACGGAGAGTGTGCCGCCTGGATGTTATTCCTGCAAGGAGAGCTATGGTGGCTGTTGTGTGACAGTACTCCTGGAGCAATGTGAACATGTGACTCACCTCAGATAGAAGCTAAGAAACTAATTATAACAGCTGCATCACAACTCCCACCCCAGCACAGGTGACAGCTCACAAGAGCTGGGAGCTGGGAGCATACCGTGTAACTTGGCAGGCTAAGGAGTGGCCCTCCCGGGTGGCTCAGTTGCCCTGAGCCTCTCCTGAGCAGCTTAGCTTGACAGAGAGTGACTTGTAGCCTTCTCACTCTTCTAGAGGGAGGCGGCTAGTTAATTTGGTCAGTTTCAGGGACTTCCTGGGGCTGTTTTGTGTTTATTTCCTGTCCTAACTAGGATCCCCTCAGGCCGCAGTGCTTCACCCCATTATTTCACCCCCCCCATATAATCATCCTGCCCTGAAATACACTGTTGGTTGCTTCACTTCCCTTTCACAATTTATCTTAAGAAATTCCTCTCCCAGGTAGGAGGTGTTAATCTGAGGGGACTGCTACACAACAGTGACACCCCGTGGTGGGAACTGTGAACTACAGCAGGGTAGGAATGGGCTGAGTTGATGCTGATGGGACAAGAGGCAAGACCCCCAGGGAAGTGATTCACTGAACTCCAGCTGTGTGTCGAAACGCATTGGGCGTAAAAATGCAGCTGAGAGACACCCATTTATAATCAATGCCACAGGCTTCCTTATGTTTCCCACACTGGGTGTGTTATTGTAGTTGACATTTTCAAAGCACCTACAGGTTGCTTTGATGCAAACAGGGTTGAGAAGCAACAGAACACTAACTGCCCGTCTCCTATAAGCCCTGAACTTGGCTTTGGAAAGCATGTGTGCAGTTTTGTCTGAAAAAGAAAATAAAAGAAAAGAAAAGGGGGGGAGAACCTTTCCCACTCCCCTTACCCTTCTGTTGCCGCTGAGCCATAAGCTTATAGAATACACCTGACCCCCAGCTATAGGCTCACAGCATCGGGCTCCTTAGTCAGCAGTGTGGGCTGTAGGGCCAATGGTCTCCCAGGGGTGGCATCTTTGGCATGCTTCTTCCCCCCTGGACAGTAAGCTTGATTCTCTGTCGTTTGGGAAACCCTTCTAAGTAATTATTACCCTGCAATAAACCTTAAAACAAAACAAAACAAACAAAAAACAAAAAACAAAAAACCTCTAGCCCAGTGGTTTGCAACCTTCCTAATGTTGTGACCCTTTAATGCAGTTTCTCATGTTGTGGTGACCTCCAGCCATAAAATTATTTTTGTTGATGCTTCATAGCTGTAATTTTGCTGCTGTTATGAATTATAATGTAAATTGCTGTGTGTTCCAGGGGTCTTGGGTGACCCCCGTGAAAGGGTCGTCTGACCCCAGAGGGGTTGTGACCCACAGGTTGAGAAATGCTGCTCTAGCCCACCCCCAGTAGGTCTCTTGTATTAGCAACTAAGATGCCTAGCTTATGTGAACGGCAAGAACATCCCATTTGTTGTCTTATCTCTAACTTTAAATGCTTCATAAATAATGTTTTAAAAATGCAGGTAAGTGAAGACACAGTAGATGAAATAGAGACCCAGGAGAAAGGGGAGGAGAGGAAGAGACTCACAGAATTCATGCAGAAATGGGTCAGAGTCTTGATGCAGAACCTGTTTCCTTCATAAAAGACTGACTAATAATAATAATAATAATAATAATAATAATAATAATAATAATAATAATAATAATAATAAAGTTCAGGCGAGTCCATAGCAAGTTTACGGGTCTGGTCACAGGAACTTGGGAGCTGTTCTGTGGGGTGCTCTCTGCTTCCACCGTGAAAGAGGGGTAATGGTATTTGGTTAGCAGCAGAGTGAGGTGAAAGTGGAACAGAATGCACGGGAAGGCTTAACACACGCCCTAGAGAACCTCGAGCCAGAGCCAGCGGAGGAGCCCTGATTAATGAGGCCCAGCTGGGCCAGAGACAGTGGGCTAGGCACCTGCAGGCCTGCTTTGTTTTCTCCACTCGTAATCAGCTCAGGACCCCTGCTTAAGGGAACAGTGCTGCCCACAGGCCACTGGGTCATTCCGTTAAGATACGCTCTGCCCACCATACATGTACTCACGAGAGCAAGCATGCACATGTACATGCACAGACGTGTGCACACACACGTGTGCACACATACATACTCCCAAAGGCCACCCCAGATGTAGACAATTCCCTCAATGTGAACATCTTCCCAGGTGCTTCTAAGTTGTGTCAAATTGACAATCAAAGCCGACTTTACGTGCGCTCATGTCCAAGGTGGTGGCATCTTAATAATACATAACATTCTGATAATTATTTTTAGGGTACTTTCCAGATGATCCAGGTGTGGCAGGAGTGCGTGTGGAGTGGCTCCTCCTCCACTGAGCTTTGCTAATTCTCCACTGCTGTGCGCCTCTCTCAAGCTCACCTGGAGAATTTACACTGGCCTCATGACTTCCTGGTGCCCTAAATGCAGAGGCTCACTTAGCTGTGCTCATGCCCCTCATGCCCCTCACGCCCTCCACTAGAAGCCATCTGGGTCCTCCGAGGTTCCTGGAGCCTAGAGACTTCTGGAAAGAAGAAAAGAGAGGAGCTACCGCTAAAGCGCCCACTGATGAGAGGCCGGGCCGATTTCCCCAGCCTTAAACCCAGGCAAAGCCCATTTGCAGGTGATGGCCTGGAGGGGGTGGGGAAGGGAACAGGAAATTGCAAACATCTTAATTGCAAACATCTGATCTTGTGATTGGATCTAGGGCCAGTGCCCACAGGCCTTCTTTTATCTCCGAGTGCCCTCTACTGGCACTGTGATGGAACCAACAGCTAAGAAATTCATATTGCCGCCTCCCAGATAGTATCTAGGCTCTCCGCAGAACTAGACACTGCCTGTGCCGTAGGGCAGCCCTGTGCTATTCTCGTTGGTCCCACCCACGAGGTTCTGGGACGCACCTGACTTCCGGCTCCCAGGCACTGGGTGGCAGTGATTCCTCACGCCGCTGAGACCCACCTGCTGTCATTCCTCCGTCTGCAGGTCATGGCCCTGTGATGGAGGTGAGTCTGAGGGTGGGCTGTGTAACACCTCCCTTCCTAGCCCCTGGAAGACTCAGCGAAGGGTTTGTCCCACAACCTGAAACTCAGAGCACTGGGGAAAGTGGGGTGTCGGTGTCCAGTGCACAGTGAATATGGGGACTCTCCAGCCTTTTCCTTTCCTCGTCTGCTGCAAGAACCTCTGCCTGCTCAGCTCTTGTCTTGGGTGATGGGCTAGTGAGCCTGGGAGGGGGCAGGGTGGGGTGTATGCTGGCCGGTCCAGCGAGCTTCCCCTCCAAGTCTGGTTCACACCAACCTGTGTGCTTGGCCTTTTATTCCTCATAGCTGAAAACCAAGAACTTTGTTTCCTGGTTATCTCATGTTGGCCTTTTCAGGGCCACTTGTCCTTGAGTTGAACCACCTGGGGTGGGTGTGGGAGAGATGGGGAGATGGAGGTGGGTATGGGAAGGGTTATGCAGTTGCCAGTGAATCTGACTGAGATATATTGTATGAAATTCTCAAAGAATTGAGAAAAATGTTTTTAAAGATATAGACATAAGGGCCCAACTCAGAGGACCCCGTGTACTCTCCAAAATTCATACTGACAGCACGAGCGTTTCTGTTCCCTCCAGGTTTCAGCTTGGCAGGGACTAACTGTTCTACACTTGGGACTTACTGTTCTGCACTTGGGACTTCCTGTTCTGCACTTGGAGGTGCTGAGGGTGAGCGCCCTCTTGCATCAGTGTGTGTTTGAGGGAAGAGAGGAGCCCAGGCAGCTCTAGGTCCTGAGATCCCACCCACAGTTTCTTTGTGCTGAGTTTGATTTATTTGTTTGTTTTTCAAGACAGGGTTTCTCTGTGTTGCCTTAGCTGTCCTAGACTCACTAGGCTGGCCTCGAACTCACAGCGATCCGCTTGCTTCTGCCTCCTGAGTGCTAGGATTAAAGGTGTGTGCCACCACCGCCCGGCCTTGTGCTGTTTGAATGTTAACTGTCTCCCATCTGTGTGTCTGAACTCTTGGCTCCCAGCTGGAAGTGCTGCTTGGAGAGGTTATGAAGGAACCTTAGGCATGTGATGCCTCGCTGGAGGAAGTGTATCTCTGGGGACTGGCCTTGCAGTTTGCTGGTCCAGCCTCATTCTCAGTCGGCCAGCACAATGTGACCAGATGTCACCCGTGCTCCTGCCACCTTTCCCCTGCTGTGATAAACAACTGTATTGTCTTGAGCTGAAAGCTAAAATAAGCCCCCCCCCCCCCGCAAAAAACAAACAGTAGAGAGGCCTCCAAAGACAGTCAACTCAAGATCACAGTTACCAAAGAGTTGAACCATGCTCACAATGCTCCATTGCCACGGTGCCCCTATCACTCATGTCATACTCCACAACGTCCCTAACATCAATGATGCCACACCCCACTGTCCCTAACACTCATGTCATACCCCATCATGTTCCTAACATCCATGATGCCACGCCCCACTGTCCCTGTCACTCATGTCGTACCTCACAATGTCACTAACATCCATGATGCCACGCCCACCCGTGTCAATCCTTGATTTCATTTGTTTCAAGCCCTGAGGCGAAGAGTGAGTTTCTCCTTTCCCCCTCATGCCTCCTCTGGTGTGTCTTCCTTCACGGCTTTGTTCGTAAATCTTTTGGCAGAACTCTATGAAGGGACATCTGACACTATCTATCTGGTGCTTATCTTTGCGCTAACACACCTTGTGGGAAATCACCTACAGGGGAGGTCTTGGCTCACTGTGGGCTTTAACCACCAAAGATGAGCATCAACTCTGACCAACTGTGGGGGCCTGGCTCACAGAAGGATGTATGTGTTCACAGGTGGGAATCTGTGCACGGAGCAGAACTGGGGTCTGGCCGGGATGCTGTTGTATTGGGAAAGGACAGGAGGCTGTTAGAGTGTGAGGGATGTGACTTTCATTTACTGTCCCCAAAGAGCCAAATGCCTTCGACTCTTAGAGAGGCCGAGCTCCTCATGAAAAGATAGACACTGGGGCTAGAGAGAGGGCTCAGGTGAGGAGCACTTTGTACTCTTGCAGAGGGCCTGAGGGTGGTTGCCAGCACCCACGTCAGGTAGCTGCAGGGGATCCTCGCCCTCCTGTTGCTTCTAAGGGCAACAGGATCCGGGTGCATAGTAAGTAGAAGACAGAGGCCGCCATCCTTTCAGAATGTTTTATTGATATTCATTAGTGAATAAACTTTTGTTGTTGGTTTTGATGCATTGCAACTCACTCTTTGGTAGTGGTCGCTCAGTGCTGATCACCAGTTTACCCACCATACCAAGTTATCACGGCCTCGAAGGTGCCGGTTTTCACACTGGTGTGTTTCCAGTGCGGACGGGCAGCTCCTCTGAGCGCGTGACATGGTCTGTTCAAAGCCAAGGTTGTCGCCCTCCTCTGCTGTTCTACCTGCTGCTCTAACATACATTCAAACGGAAAGGTAAGTTACTCGGAGCAACAGCACACCTACAGCAGCCAGGACAGTGGAGAGCGCGACGGACCAGCGCTCCCGCGTTTGGAGAATAGTTTGAAATAGCAGGACCGAAACTTGCCACTTGGGACCTTCTCAAAGCATTGCTGGTAGACATAAGGTGACCCTCACTCAATTCAAGGACCCATCATTTGCTGGGATGGGGGCGGAGGGGGCGGTCCATGTGACAATTCCTTGTATACAGGATGCCCCAGACATGTGTGGAAGATGATTATGTGACACGTTGCTGTATAGCCATCCTCAGACAAGAGTAAATAAATAATATGCCTGGGCTGGGATCTCTGTCTGTCTCTCTCTCTCTCTCTCTCTCTTACACACACACACACACACACACACACACACACACACACACACACACACACACATACACACACACCTAGCTGGAGCTGGATGGTTAAAATACAACACACAGATAATAAATAAAAGTCCGTAACTGGGTGGGTAACAGCAACAAGCCCAGGCCATCCGCTTGCTCATGCTCGCTCCACTCATAAGCACCTCTGATCTTTTCCTATGGGCAGAAATGGGACGAGGACACAACAGGCTTGGGGGCTGTGGGGGGTGGGGAGGGGTGGGGAAGGAAACTTACTCTGGCTTTGAAACAAGAGGATTTAAAATGCAGCCTCCAACCGGCTACAGAGCGCTAACTTGTTGCCTGAGCTTCCTTCAGAGTGGAGAGGGGCGAGCAGCCATCAAGGCTGACTGACCTTGACCCAGGATGCAATGACAAGTACGGTGGGCTCGGCACTTCCCCTCCACTGTGTGTAGATTTAACACTCTTGTGCCCTTTTCCCCTTGATTCTACTGTCACAGTGATAACTGGTCATACATCAACCTGGCTGTGACACTGGGTCCCAGAAATAAGCTGTGTCGTTAGCAAGTTAGTGTCTGTACCATTTGCATGAAATTGCCAGTACTAAGACTTCCCTGCAAATACATCTTTAAAAATGGGAAAAAAAAAAAAATCAATCATATAGAACACAGAGGGGCTGCCTGATGGCACATCGGAGTGTAAATACATTCTTTTCAGGCCAGGCTCTGAGCCTGGCAGCTGATGACAAAACACAGGGTCACAGGGTCACTTCAAGTCAGAGACACAAAAAGAAAGTCACGTCTCACGAACGGACGGACAGTCCATCGGGGCAGAGCAGTGCAGATCTTGAGGAAGTTGGGCCGCCTACGGCAGAAAGAACAGCTCTCTCTGATGGCAAGCAGCTCTGTTGGCTGCCACAGGTGGGCAAGGAGACCTGTGCCACGCGGCGGCTATGTGTGCAACTCCACGGTCTTATGCAGGATTCACCAGATTCCTATCCATGGGATAAGAACACCGTTGGGAACTTCAGTGCTTGAAAGTAGGGAAGAAAAGGACACCACCTGGCCCCAGGCGAGCTCAGGCGGCATCCTCGTGAGAGTGTGCCCTTGGCGGGCTGTCACTTCCTGGACATCGGAAGAGAAAGCAGACTCGACGTCCCCAAGTCCTGTGTGCATACCATGTGGAGTTCCACTCCCTCCCCCCCACGAGGCACAAGGTTGATTTGTCTAGCTCGGGAGAAGACCTCGGAGGGGACAAGGGTGCGAGCGCTCTGCAGGAGATGGGAGGCAGGGAGCAGACAGAGCTGATGTCCCGGAGGGCAGCGATCCCCGGCCTCACCGCAAGCTAGTCTGTTTGGGGAGCTTAGCACCCATTAAGATGCCTGAGGTGAGGATCATGGGGGCTCTCATCTGCACGCTGGACCCAACCATGGTGGGGAAGCTGCGATTCCTCCGGATGCCGCTGGGGCACCCCAGAGGCAGGCCCTCGGGGACCAGGCCCCCGGGAACAAGCGTCTGTGCTGGCCCCACGGCTCCACAGAGAGAAGGAGGTCCCTGGTCCTCAGTCAAGGTAGGGATGTGGGCTCGCCCTGAGTTCACCACTCTGGCCACCCCAAATCTCCTGACTTTGTCCACGAGGTTGAGGTTGGAGACGGACACATCCGTCTGGCTCTCGCTGCTACGTAGGCGTTTCTTTTCCCTCACCTCCCTCAGGATGGAGCTGGCAGGCTTGGAGGCCAGGAAGTTGTTGTAGGGAGGGCTCGTGCACTTGAACTCGAAGGAGGGTGGGGAGGCCACGGGCGTCTGCATAGGGGAGTTTGGTGGGGTGGATGGGATCACAGCCATCCTAGGGGCGTAGGAGTGCAGGAGGGAGCCCCTGCCAGCCCGGTCCCAACTCTGGGGGTCGTACACAGCTGCCGAGATGCCTCGCTCCTTCAGCAGCCACACCAGCCCCAGGGACGTGCTCATGGTGGTTGTGGACTCGCGGACGTTTGTGAAGGACTCAGCCAGGCTCAGTCTCCGGGGGGTGCATGGCGTGGCCACTGGTGTGGGTTTCAGGTGGCTGCTGCTGCTGCTACAAGCCGGAGCTGGGGCGGAGTTAAGGCTGAAAGAAAAGAGGGGGCCAGTTATTCCTCAGAAAGACCCCTTGGGAAGGATCCGTGGCCCAGCCCCCTGCAGGGCCGTGCAGAGGGAGCTTGAAGTTGAAAGGGCACCCCTGCTGTGCCCTCAGGTGCCTCTGTCTGCATCCGCTCATTTCCGGGGTAGGGGGGGGTCCCATTTGCTTATCCCTGGCAGGTCACGGAGCTGACTCCTCTGTACATGGCAAAGCAGGCTCTAAGGTCGGTTGGCTTACTCAGTGTCACGCTTGGCTAGGGAGTGGACATCCCTGGGTTTGAACCCACATGTGGAGTGGCCCCACCACTGTCGGGACAAGAAGTAGAACCATCAAAACCCAAACCACACAAAATAGTTCTTATTTTCCCTCCAAACCTTGATCTTTACAAGTTAAAATGCAAACCAAGGCAGGGAGTAGGGGCTTGTTATTAGAAACAGCAAATATGGCCACAGGCCAGCACTCGCCCCTCAGTCCCTGGCTGTTTAGCTCCCTTTCCCACTGCCTGGACACAATGGGTGACAGGGGCAGAGGAAGGAGGCCACATCTAACATGACCAATCTATCTAGGATCTGTAAAGCTCAAATGCCACGTAGTGTTGGACACCTGGGTGGCGACTGACAGGGAGCCAGGCTCCTTTGTCATGGCCTGTTCACTGGACACCTGTGAGGTCCCAGCATCTGTGGCCCAGCTGGGAAGCCACCAGGATGCTGCACTCACAAAGCTGGCTTTCAGGGAGCGCTGTCCTGTTTCTGAGAGAGTGCAGAGGGACAAAGGAGGACCTACTGCCATCACCACTTCATGGGACCCGTCAGTGGCTGCTGGCGCTGGGCTTCAGCTGGAGTGGCCAGCTGAGTGGTTCCCAGGACTTAGTCCTAGAAACCTCTCCCAGGCTGCTTGGGGGCGGGGGGGGGGGGGGTAGGGGTGGGAGGAGGGGAACAGGGGGAGGGGGAAGGGGGTGGAGGGGGTGGTACCTTGGGCAGATACCAGCTAGGAGGGAAGAAAGAGATCCTTGGAATGATGAGAGAAGGGGCCCCACCCTCCCTAGAGAGAGAGACAGCTAGAGGCGTCATGTGGCCCCACATTTAGGTGCCCCTCTGCAGTGGTTGGTGGGTGCAGGGTGGGAGCCAGAGAGAAGCTCGGGGGGGCGGGGGAGGACTGCAGAGTCGGGAGCACTCGGAGAGACCAGGCAGCTGGGATGGAAAGTGGGTTTGAAAAAGGTGCAGGGAAGGTATTTGTAAATGCTGATAGTTGCTTGACACTAAGAACCTTCTAGAAGACTAGGTTTATGGGTGTGGCCATCCCTTCAAAGCTTTGTTTTTCCTCCCACTGCATTTTCCAATTCAGGCAAGACAGGCCCTGCCTACTCCTCATTTCTAAGGCTTTTCTGGTCTCCAGTGTGGCCACATGGGACTTCTGAGGGAAGACATACTTTGGGGCAATCTGTGGCCCCATGGCTTCCGCCAAAAAATACACAACAGTCTCTCAAAACAAAATCCTGTGGCTTTAAAAACAACCTCTTCTAAACCACCTGGAAGCCAGCATCTCCCGGGGGTAGCAGGGACCAGAAACAAAGCGGGAATCCAGGGACCCCACTGGGTGAGACCTTTGGTTAGGCCCTTCATTAGTGTTGACACTCAGCTGGTCTAGGGTTTAGCTGGGTTAGAAGTAATGACGGTCAAGGCCACATTAAACCAGTCACAGCCACAGAGACACACCGAAGCCTTTGTCCCCAGGTTAGTGGCAGCCACAGTTGGCACACACAGCCCCTTCGGCGTGGCCCTGCAGGAACAGGCACTGCCGGCCGTGTGCTCACCCCCTGCCTTGCCTGTGAGCCTCAGACTCTCTGACCTACACCGACTCTCAGCTCAACAGGGCATATTGCTGCTTCGTCGTCATCATCCTCACAAGACCTGTGGAGAATTATTCATAGTGTGAGGTACTCCCTGGGGTGGTGCTCCCTGGGGGGTACTCCCCAGGGTGGTGATGCTCCCCAGGGTGTGCAGTGTTCCCTGGGCTGATGTTCCCCAGAGTAGTACTCCCTGAGGGTAATGCTCCCTGGGGGTAGTGCTCCCCAGTGGCTCTTCCCTTTGAGCTAGCTTTTCTCACCTCCCTCCCTGACATGATCCCACTAACTCTGGGATCTTACTTGAGTGTGCCACAAAGAAAGTGATATATGTATGTGGGGGTGGGGGTGTCACTCTTCAGTGTTGTAAGAGACCAGACCGGTCTCTCCCATTCTTACCTTTTCCCTGGAAGGCAGGGAGGTAAGCCAACATGGCTGAAATCAAGTCAAACAGGCTGACACCTCTCCAGATGGTGTGGCAGAGGGAAACAAGCCACAGTGGGCACATGGCTCCACCACAGAGCTTTTTTTTTTCCCACACTGGCCGTTATAGTTTGGCTGTGATGTGCGGTTCCTGGAGTCGCTCCAGGAAGATGAAGGCTTCTACCGAGCTCGGTAACTCTACCATGAAAAGAACTCCATGCTCCACTGGCAGGCTTTGGGACAACAATCATGCTGACCCAGCCACAGGGTCTGGGGAGACGTTGGCTTCAGCCAGGTAAAGAGAGCAGTAAGAATTCACCCTACAGCCTCAGGCCTGAACGGACAAGGTTCAGAAAGAAAGACAGCACCCAGAATGGTAGTTACAAATGCCCCTAAGATGCTCCCGCCATTGGATTTGGCTCTCTGTGTGCGTCTGTGTGCACGTGGGTGCACGTATGGCTGTGGTGCTCAGGCACATGTGTGTTTGTAGGTGTCAGAGGTCAACCGTAGGCACCGTCTACCTTATGTCTGAGCCAGGATAGGCCTCTCTGGCCAGAGCCTCACCAAGCAGGCTAGGCTGGCCCCAGGGAGCTACAAAGATCCCTCGACACGGGATTACAAGATTGTACTACCAGGCCTAGCTTTTTTTTTTTTTTTTTAATGTAAGTGATGGAGTTCAAACTCAGGTCCTCATGTCTGTAATTTCCTATTTTTTCCCTTGACAGGATCTCACTGTGTGACCAGGCTGGCCTCAAACTCACAAGACACCCACCTGCCTCTGTCCCCCAAATACTGGGATTAAAGGTGTGCGCCACCACACCCACCTTGGGGTCAGCCTCTGAATAGACTCTCGACTTTCACCATGACCTTGTGAGAAAGGCCGCTCCTGACTGGCCCCACTGCCACCCACCCCACGGACACAGTGCCTTACCTTGGCGTGACCCGCGTGAGCTCATCTGAGGGGTGCAGGATTCGGCAAGTGGTGAAGGTGAAAGTGGAGTTGGTCTGCGACATGCACTTCCCAGGGTGGGGCGCTAGGTCAGGAAAAGAAGAATAAACACATTCCTTGCACCCACTCGAACCACAACGCAGGTTCAAATCCAGCAGGGCCCTCCACGGCTGTGAGTGCTGACAGGCTACCTTGTCGACCGGATCTGGGCAAGGAAGCCGAGACACCGATGTTCTGGACTGAAGGTGGCCCCTCAAAAATAACCATGTTTTTTGGGCACCAGTCTGCAGAGCATTGAATCCCAGCTTCCGGCCCAATCCAGACAGGGTTCCTCATCAGAGCTCTCGGGCCAGTAGTGGATCCAGTTCCCAGAGGCTGGGGGCGGGCAGGGGCCTTCACAGGGAAGTTTAGTTTTCCACCTCAGAGCTCATACCCGCTTTCTTCCAGCATGTTGGCTGTGTATTTTTTTTTTTTTTTTTACACTGACAAGCAGGTGCTAATTTCTACTCAGAGGAAGGGTGGAGTGGGAGTGGGCAGGAGAGATGCTCGGCTCCCGGAAGCAGGACAAAGTCCACGCAGCTCCCTTTCCCGTTCACACAAAAGGGGCTCAGGGAAGCTGGCTCCACTACTGTCCACTTGGGATGGTCATGGCGGGAGGTGTCCTCAGCAGCCCCAACAACAACATGCAGGAATTCCAGGACCCAGTGTGGTCTGGCACACCCCCATGCCTGCCCGCCCTCTGGCAGGCTTCTCTCACACGGTCTCTAGGGTACGTTTTTACTAGAGTTGAGACAAGAGGGTCTCTCTCCTTTGAATGCTCCAAGACGTTGTTGTTAAGGCAGCTGACGACCAAGGTTGGAGCAAAGCAAATCATGGGAGTATTAGGACCATGCACCAGAGAGCCAGCAAAGGGACAGTGAGAGACCCTAGGAAGACATCATGATTGCCATGGCCGTTCTAACTCAAAACTTGAGCATGGGGTGGGGGTGGGGGTAGAAAAAAAAAAAACAAGCGTGTGGTTGGGGGGTGTACATCAAAACATGTGCACCCAGCCCTGCACAGCTCAGTCCCCAGAGGCCTCCTGGGAAAAGACTCCAGTTCCTCAGAGGCCAAGAAACTCAAAGGCTATGATGATTCAACTACCAGAATCTTCTTGTGGTAAGTTTTTGCTTGGGTTTGATAAGGGGGGGGGGGGGGGGGGGGGATCTGGCTGTGTTTTAAAAGAAAACTAGAAACCAAATGAAGCAAACAATAGAAAAAGGTCAGGGGCAGGTGGAAGTGGGTTGGGGACACAGATCGAAGGCAGGGCCACCGAAGCCAGGGGACAAAAACAGAGACGTGACTAGAAAAGAAGGGCAGCTCTGTGTCCCACGAGGGCCCAGTGACACCTGGGGTGACAGCCAGCACCAGCACCAGGAGCAGAGGCTTAGTGGGGGGCGGGGAGGGGCACGGAAGGACACACAAGCAAATGAAACACAGAAACTGCCTCTGTGAGCATGGCCCTAGCGCCGATACAAGTGTTGGGTCCTGAGCTCTGTAAGTGCCGCGGAGTGCCAACAAAAAGCGCATCAAGCTATGAGGAGAAGAAGGCAGCCAAACAATCACAAGTCTTGGACAAAAGTCCGGGGAGGGGGGGTGGTGGGGGAGGGGACAACAGGAAGCCTAAGAGAAAGGTTATTTGGGAAAGACAGAGAAGGCAAGGGGAAGACAGAGCATTAAGACACAATGCCAGTAGGAGGAGACACTGAAAACAATAATCAAGCAAGGCAAGGCAGGGTTAGGATTAGAAAGTGCAGCCCTGTTTGAACCAGAATGTGCAGCCACCCCTCCCCAGCCCATTAGGTGTGCGATCTCCAAGGAGGGCACCTCAGATATGGAGGCGAATCATCAGAAGTCAACCCATCACATCCAAATGGGTTTGGGAGATAAGAGAAGGCTGCTAAAAATTCACACCCCCCGCCCCCACCCCAGGAGCAAGGGACAGCTTGGAAGACCAAGAGGTTGTTGATTGTCTGAGAGCCAAAGCCAGAGATCTGGCCCCTCCACAATACCACTGGAATGCCTGGGTGCTCGCTCTCTCGGTGTCACCACGGACTGCCGGGACACAGCTGCGCCTCCCTTCCTTGGGACACACAATACAGAGACTGTGAGTTTCCCCAGGAATGGCTCCCCAGAGCCCCTCCTGTGCGTGCCAGGGAAGCAGAACGTTGAATCCTAAAGCCCCTGGCTTCTGGAGAAGGCCAAGCTCTAGAGCAAGAGACACGAAAACACGCTTGGCAGAGCTGAGGCTTTGGGTTCAACACCGGAGGTCAGCAAGACCACCGCGCCCCCCCCCACACACACACACAACGCCCAGCTCAGTGGCAAGTCCAGACCGTGTTTACCTCACAGGCTTCATTTTGTGGGTACAAAGGATGGGGCTTCCTGGTGAAGTCCTTATTCCTGCCTCAGCCTGACTGGAGGGCTCCGGCATCGTGGGGGATGGGCATAGACCACAGGGACTACAGCCTAAGGCTGAGCGGCAGGTGCCAGCAGGTTCGAGGTTACTGTGCTGGTAACTAGGCGAGCCAGGCACGTCCAGAGGTAGGTTCCTGTGCTAATTTGGGCTTTGTGCTCACTAAAATGAGAGCCCCCCTCTGGTTGTCAACCCAGCCTGATCATTTTACATAGACATGGATTTTTCTTTAGTTTAACAACCCTAATCCTTAGATTACTTCTTTCTCTGTAGGGTTTGAAGCCAGTATGAGCACTGGCGAGCTTTTAAAGTCAACTACACCTTGGTTACTAGGGACACACAGGGTGAACCACAGGCAGACACTCCATTGGGCCAGCTGTGTGGAGGGCGTGGCAAGGGTGAGGCTACTCTGCTCTTGCTCTGCTGATGTAGCCTGTGTCGCTTCTGCTTGAGGTGGAGGTGCCTGCTTGCCTACTGTGAGGACCCCTGGTGGGTCATCCCTGACACATTCTCCAACAGAAGCCCATGTGGCTGCTGCCCTACTGAGTGCTGATGCCTCCCAGGACTGTTGCTGAGAGGAGAGGACCATGCTCGGCTGAGATGCTTGGCTGAGCTCAGGGGCCCTGTAAGGACTGAGGGATCATGGGACTTCACCCATCTGGGCAGCCACATTAGACATAGGTTTCATTCAGCCCTTTCTTTTCTCCGTCCTCTGACAGAGGGCAAGCTGACAATGTGCGGAGGACTCCCTAGAAGCCAGTCCTTGAGAGACCCCCAAGGGAGCCACACAGAGGCACTGAAGCATGCAACTGCAACTACAGTCTTGAGATGGGACCAGAGCCAGGCTATCTCAGAGACCTTTGAGGATGGGGAGATGCTGACCCCTGCCACACACTCAGCCTATGTCATGTGTCCCAAGCTGCCTAGCGAGCACGGAAGCAACTGGCCTCTGCCAAGGAGACCAGAATGTCTATGAGCCAATCGTATAGACCTTCCCTTCCAGACCCACTGGGTCACTGGGCCAACTCCCTCATACAAGCCTGTCTGGACCCTCGTCTGTGTTGGTGGGACTGAGTGCAGCACAGAGCCAGGGAGGAGGGCTCCCTTGGGGCGCATGCCCTGTGACCAGCAGGAGCCAGACCTCTACTCCTCTCTGTGGTGGGCTATTCCTTTCATTCCTTCACTCACAAGTGCTCCCGAGCACAACCTGGATCTGTGTTTTGGATAAGGAAGTGGCAAAAAGCTGTTTCCTGGCTTCTGCCTCTGGCAGTCCTGGGCTTCACACGCAGGAGAATTCAGATCTGTCTGTACAGTGTACACTGACGCCAGGATCTGGGGAGCCAATTGTGAACCATGTGCACTGTAGGGGCACAGAGTCTGCATGAACCAGTCTCTAGGTATGTGAGTGACAGGTAAAGTGACCTTTGACTTCATCTCTGGTGTTGGCTTAGCCCCATCTTTTCCTTTGAGTGAATCTTCAGGAGAGTATAACGGAGCTAAATCCTGAAGCTCATTCCACACCGCCAGCTACGAACCGAACTTCACTAACCCTTCCCACACGCAGGTCGCCCTCAACCATATGCCAAACACAGAGGACTGGGCGGGGGTTGGGGGTGAGGGGTGGAGGGTGGGGTGGCAGGGATGAGGGGGTGGGGGGCAGGGCCTGACTAGCCTGAAGAAACGTGCTTCCTATGTAAATCAGAACATAAACAGTCATTAAAATGAATTAAAACTATGACCTAAAAGTTGTTTTCAAAAAGTCCATTTTAATCTTCTGCATCATTTACAACATAACATGGAACCAACTTTCTTAAGACATGGAATTAAAAAAAAAAAATCAACGATGCTTCAAAAGACACATTAAAGCACACTAATAAAAATGTCTGCTTGGTCTGCCTTCTCATGCTTCGCCCTGCTCAGCATCAACTGTAAGAGAGACGGCCAACCGCCTCCGGATCACACAGCTCCCGCGCCAGGGCTGAACCAGCAGGGACCAGGCCAGGGGCACATAAAGCCAGGCCCTCCCACCAAGGCTCATCATCCTTTAACCACCCCTCCCCTGACTGCGCAGAGGGAGCATTTGGGGTATCCAGTGTGACTGGGGTGGGGGAGGGGGAGTCTTGCACCCCTACTCCTAACAGTAGAATGGTTCCGTCATTCAATGGAGAAAAAGAGCCACATTGCTCTGCAGACTTTGCACGCACACACGGTGCTCCCAGAAAGGGCTTCCCCCAGGAAAGGAGCACCAGAGAGCTCTCCACCCAAGGGGGACGCTGTTCCAGAATGACCCCCGGCGGCCTCATCAGCTGTGCTTTGAACACACACCTTGAGTCTGACCTTCTATAATTCCTGCTCTACGCATACTCGGCTCTCCTCAAATCAAGTTTTTGGGTGAATGTACTGCAAGTCTCTCGTGGGAAGAGGAAGGGCGGAGGTCGGGTCCTCACAACCAGGCTCTCACCCTCTGAGCTCTCACAGCAGTTCTTGGTGCAATGAGTTTGATTCTTTCCGAACAACTTTCCCATGATGCACAAGGGGTGGGGGTGGGGTGGAGGTGGGGGTGGGGCATCTCTCAATTTTCAGTATGGTCATTCTAGCTATAAGAAGGATATGTGTGACCTTTGTGACCTTTGACACCAATTCTTTTAGCCATGGAAGTCAGCCAGATGTGATGCTGTCTGCCTTCAGATGGGACCCAGCATTGGTAATGGAGGGAGAGTCAACACTGCAGCATGCTGTCCTGACCTTTCGTCTTGTTTTGTATTACGGTCCAGACTGGCCCTGAACTTGTGATCCTCCTGCCTCAGCTCCCTGGGATTGTAACTATATACCACCAGGGCTGACTGAGTGTAGTTCTCACAGGATAAACGCTCTCATCCCCCTGACCCTTCTCTTGGTAACTTAACTTCTAAAAACTCTAAGCATTCATTTTGTGGTGACAGTCCGCCAGGTCAGGCCCCTTGACCACAGCTGGCTGCAATTAACCTGGGGATAGGAGACTCCACCGAAACCTGGCTTTGTCCTACCTTGGATTTCATGGCAAGTGTCCTGGCCTCTAAAATGTATGAGGCAGGAAGAGGAATCTCCTTTCTTTGCATCCAGTGACCTGGGGAGGCCATGCGGATGACAGCACTGGAGTCATTAATTTTCCCTCTTACACCCAGCATGATGAGCTAGGAGGTCCAAGAAGACACGGGGGGGCATCTGGGGTAAGCAGTGACCACACAGCTCTTCAGAGGTGCCAGGAGCCCTGAGCACAACCCTTCCATCCCAGTGCAAGAGGTTCAAAGGGTCACCAGAACACTGAGCACATTGCGGGTCCCTGGAGGTGGGACAGGGGGCTAGCCAGAGCACCTAGTTTCTTCCTTGTGCGAGATGAAGGACATCCCTATGTGTGTCCTCGGTTAATGAGCGTCACTAAACACTTTTTAGAAATCTGTTTGAACACATGGAATTAAGGTGTGCCCCTTCCTACACTGAAGTTAAGCCACGTCACAGGGCTGCAGTACCCAGCACGCACCGCCTGGCCGCTCCCTGCACTGCGGCCTGGTTTTCACACATCCTGTGGCTTCTCACTCATCACCATTTCCCTAAAATCTCTCAGCTTTGCTCAGTTTGGAATTCCAAAGAGGACATGGGGAACAATCAGATTCGGGGCAGGGTGGCCTTCACAGAATATGGGCACACCTGTTCTTGGGGGGCGGGGGCCCTGTGACCCACTTTTTAGCAGCCTCTCCTGCTCCCACTTGCAGTTGGGTGGAGGTGCCCACTTGTCAAAAGTGGAGGACTTGGTCTCTGTTTTTGAAAACAGAGCCTGAAAACTGGGAAGGCTTTTCCTATTACCCACACGGACGAGCGGAAGCTACAGACACAGCGTTACTACGGATGGTGCCAGGGACAGAGGTGAGCAAGGCCCAGAGCTCTGCCTCCCCTAAAGGTGTCAGGTTTACAGGACTAATTGAAGCGCCCTCACCAGACCCCTCCTCCTCCTCCTCCTCCTCCAGGCCTGCTTGTGCTGGCGGCTGCTGCATCTCCTCTGGGGAAGCCTGAGGATGGCTGGAGGAACTTCTGCCGCCTGAGACAGTCACACGTGCTCGGGACCTCTCACCTGAGGTCTCTGGGTGCTGGATTGGCGTGGAGGTAGCTAGGCCCGTGAGAGAAATGTGGTCACCTGTGTCGTCTTCCTCAAAGTCGTTAAGGCAGTACACTTCATCCAGGTCAACGTCCAGAGTCCGGAAGCCCTTGGTGACCACACCAGGACGGGGGTCCAGGATGCCCCCAAGATGAGGCTGGGCCAACTGCTGCCAGTGGTGAAGCGTGGCTGAACCTTGTGGAAGAGAAGAGAGAGAGAGAGATGGATACAGGGAGAAGGAGAAGGGAGGGTTAGGGTGTCAGCGAGAGCCAAGGGTCCCACCCTCAGACAGCTCAGTGTAGATGGCTGAGTTTGCATAGGACTGTGGGAGGCGGGGCTGGAGTGGAGCTGACTTGACCCAGCCAGACAAGAGTGTGTCCCTGCCACACTAGGAAACAGTGCCACTGTAAAGAATCAACACTTTCCGAAGCAAAATTATGCTACATGCTATACGCCAATGATGTGTGGTAATGAAGCATTTTAAACCCTGCCCCCATGCCAACCCCCAAACTTTGCTGACAAAAGAGGGCGACCGAGGTCAGCAGGAACCACGGGAAACTTATAAAAACAGCACGAGAGCAGCCAGGGACCATGAAGCCACGGGGTCCTCACCCTGCTGACCCCCCTCCAGAGCCACCTGCAAGCCAGAGCTACAGAAGGAGAGTTGAGAAGCCACGAGGTGGGGGGGGGGCAAGCAGGGGAGACACAAGGTAAGAACCCACAGAGGGGAGCCGGGCATGGTGGCACACGCCTTTAATCCCAGCACTCGGGAGGCAGAGGCAGGCGGATTGCTGTGCGTTTGTGGCCAGCCTGGTCTACAAAGCAAGTCCAGGACAGCCAAGGCTACACAGAGAGAAACTGTCTTGAAAAACCAAAAAAAAGAAAGAAAAAGAAGAAGAAGAGGAAGAAGAGGAAGAAGAAGAAGAAGAAGAAGAAGAAGAAGAAGAAGAAGAAGAAGAAGAAGAAGAAGAAGAAGAAAGCCACAGAGGCCTAAAGTGGAGGAGCCATCTCCAAGGTGACACCAGACCCTAGGACTCAAGTGTCAGCCTGAGGGTTTGTAATAACACCAGAGTGTGTCTCTGATGACCTCATGTGTCCCAGGTGCTCCTCTGAGAAAGGTGTCATGGGGCCAGGAGTGTCTGAGATCCTGGGTCCTTAGGCACAGTGTGCTGTGGTGCTTCATGCTTCTGCCCAACCTCTGGGCACCTGATACACCTTGCAGGATGCTGCCATCTGGCAGAAGGCCCAGGAGACTGGTACTCACATTTATTCTACAGACAACGAAGACTCTCAAATGTATGTGGCTACAAATAGATAAAGACGCTTAGCGAGGCCCCAGAGACAGACACTGCCTGCACTGTGGCTCACAGCACCCCGGGCTACTTGCTAGCTTAGTGAAAACCCTCTGAGAGAGACTGAGGAAAAGGGACATAAGATGCTAGCAGTCAGCTGCCTCATATGTTGAGAGAAGAGACAGGAAGGTGAGCAGGGTGGGTGAGGCCGGGGTGGACGAGGGGCAGCCACCTGGGTAGGGGATAACTTGACATGCAGGTCTTAAAAGAATTCTGAAAATGGACTATTTCAACTCCACTTAATATTTTAAAAAAATGAGCACCTTGAACCCTAACACCCTCAACACCCTTTCAAGGCCCATACCAGTTTTAAGGATACACACTGCATCCTCCTTAATAGACCTGGGCTCTACTAAATGGAGTAAAAAAAACACTCTATGCACAAAAGGAAAAGTACAAAACATCAAAGAGGTTTGTTTTTTTTTTTTTTTTTTTTTTAAATGGAATCCAAAATGAACTTCATAACAGAAGTCCTCAACTTGGGACAAAATACAGGTATGTTTGTATTCACAACTATGGAAAAGACAAGGGTGCTAGTGCCATCTAGTGGCAAAGACCGGGGTGGACTAAACATCCCAGGGTGCTCAGAGTCCACAGGCAGAAGACTCAGCTCCAAATGGCACTTGTTCTGAGACCTGAAAGCCACCATCAAGCCTCGGATCTGTTGAAAATCTAACCACTGACCGCAGAGGGAAATGTGTACGCCAGGGACACACAGGGATTTGTGGGACCCTGAACTCCATGATGCCACACATCACTGCTCCAGAGGTTAGCTCAAGTCAGCCATGCCGTGTGTGTGCACATGTGTAAACCACATGTGCCTCCGTGATTTACACACATGGTCTTGACACAGGAACAGACTGAAGCTCCTTTATAGTCTATGCTGTAAGCCACATTCTAACTCTAAGCTGTAGCATTATCTGCAGGGCGCCCTGTAGGTGGCCCTGCACAGGCCACCCTTAGGGTTGCAGTCCAAATGGGATTTGGGAGGAAGGAAGTCAAGACGTGGCGGTCTTAGTGTGTGCAAGACTTCCAGTACACAGAGAGGTGATACAGGAAGGAGTAAACAGACAAACAAAAAATGACAGGGAAACGCGCCAGCACTCAGAGACAAGGCTAAACTATGGGATGGTTGGCTGTCTCTGTTTCCCCTCCCGTATAATCTGCTGGCTGGAGATGAGATGGAAGGCAGGCCTCTGGTGGGTTACCCCACTGTCTTCTCCACTGTCCATGCACTAGTGATAGTGTGGAGACTCCATTACCGCCTCTGCTTCTTGGCATGAGCTCCATTGTCCAATAGAAACCGTCTGCGTCCCACACACAGGCGCGGTAAAGCGTGGCTTGAGCTTCCCAGCAGCGAGTCTCACACTCTCTACAAGTAGGAATGGAAGGTTCCTGAAGCTAAGTGAGGTAACTAGCGGTAAACAGGTCAGAACACGAGCTCAGGGGGCAGCAGGGGCTGGCCATCAGCTACGCAGACGGCATCAGTGACCCATGGCAGAACTTCCAGGTGGGTGTCCAGGGCCCAGCAGGAGGTGCATGGAGGGGACTTCAGCCACCTTTGCTAGTCCCAGTCACACCGTCCATGCACTTTCTCACAGAAGGTGACAGGGAGGAGTTTGCAGAAGCCATCACCAAGGCCAACTTGATGGTACCCTAAGCCAGGGTACCAGTTTATCAGACACTGAGTGTGGAACTCTGTTACCTGCCTAACTCCCTGCGAAGACACCTCTGGCAGCCCACTCCCTGAAGCTGAGAGGCTGCCTCCCATGGCCGAACCTCACGAATGCAGCCAATAGCAAGCCCAGATGATGGCTGCGACCACAGAACAAGTGTTTACAATTCCGTAGACCTGGAAACTGTCTCAGCCTTAGCTGTGATTTTAATTATGTTAACAGTAGGCCTCAAGTGCACATTCTTCCGCCCCCCTGAGGCTCCAGGTATCCAGGGAGGCAGCACTGAGCAGAGCCCTCTCACTCCCCACCTGCCACTTCCACGGCCTAAGCCGGTGAGGCGGAATTCCACCCATCCCCGCCCCCAGGATACCTGAAACTCTCTCCAACCACACCTTACCCAGGGACCTCACCCCAGGTGCCTTTACCTGAACGGCTGGAGATCAAGGACATCCTATCAGGGTCTCACTGGGCCAACAGAAACCTGTGTGAGAACATGACCCCAGCCTAATGGCAGCCCAGGTCTCAACAGCAGTAACTAGGTCCTTTAGATACTGGTGACTGAAACAGGGGCCAGTTTGATAGTCTTGTTTGACAACTATTTGCCTATGTTACAAATAACGGAGCCGGCTCAGGAGGAGGGCTAGCTCTCCCAACACAGTCTCTGTTCGGAAGCTATAACAGGAAGATGACTGAGCCAACATCCCCTCTTAGAGTAAACACAGTAACACAAATATTGACTGTAGAGGGGAAGGAAGAGAGAAAATATCAGTTGTCTTTTAAACAGCTAAGAAAGAAGTCTGAGAAATACAAAATGAAGCCAAAGGATCTTTATCGCAAGAGTGTGTTAGAGGCCACAGCGATAAGACACGGCTTCTTAATGGTAGTGATTCAGCTTTGTGGGAAACAGGGTGCCACGGGCAAAATTCATCTTACAAACGAGCGGGCTTCTTCTTACTCTTGTCATAAAGACACTGCCACCCAAGGTGCAAAGTTAGAAGAAATAAAAATGAATTGGTCAAAACAGTTTGGAAAACAAATGCAAAATGTGTCCCAGGTAGTCCAGTGAAACACGGTAAGGATGAGCAGCAGAGAGAGATGATGGGGGACTGAGGGATGAGGGACAAAAGAGGAAAAGAAAAGAAAGGAGAAAATAAAATTGCAGAAACGGAAGGTTTTATTGAAAGAAAGCCAGACATAATTGCAGGTCAGAAAACAATCACCAATATTACAACTGAATAAACAATTAAAAAGGAGTGGGCTGTCCCTTCCTTGAGAGCTGGGAAAGACCTAATTACACAAGTCATAATTGTTAAAATGAAAGAAAAGTGGCCTGTCCTCTCTCTTTGGAAACACGGAGACTGTAGCACAGCTTATGTCTAATAATCGTGACCTCAGCTTCACAGGCTGCCTGTCCAGTAAAAGGCAGCAAAAGCAGAGACCTTCAGATGAAAACACTTGCTCTCCTGTAAGCACAGAACACAGTTTGTACCTGTGTGGCAGAAACTATCTGTGGCTTTGAAACGATGCATGTGGGGCATAATTAGATCAAGGCATCCAAAGATGCTCCTTAGAAGGGCCCAGGATAGAGGCTGAGCGAAGCTCAGATGTGCGGGCATCTGCTTCACATCAGAAATATACTGTGTGGTTCTAAAGCAGGGTCTTCCAACTCACACCGGCCTCGAACTAAAGTGAGGAAAACAAAAGCCGAGCACACTTGGTGGATTCTGACAAGGCAGTGGACTCCAGGGAAACATTTGTAACACACGGAACAGCAAAAGGAGAAAGGAAAGGAGGTTTTCTAGGAACGCGATTTCTGAGGAGTACCCGGAACTACTACTTAAAGAGGGAAGGCTCCTGCACGGGAGGCTGGCTGCGGTCTGATGGGCTCCCACCCGACACCCCTGCCTCCCACCTGCCTCCACACTTCGGACCGCAGGGGCCTGTCCCTCAGCAGAGTACACCTCCAGAGAGCCACACGCACTCTATGAAGAGCTAAGGAGGAGATGTGGACACACACAACATGACACTTCCACGTGGCTGAGGGTGGGGGACTCACAATGCACACTTGGTGCTATTTGACAGTAAAAACCTCCGAGAAGCCAAAGCATTCCTTCTCCATCCTCCTCAGGCCCATGGGTTATCCAGGACTGTTGTCATGAGGACAAATGGCCTCACGGCCACCACGGACAGTCTGAAACTGTGCACCTGCCACTAGGCATGGCCCCTAAAGCACTAAGGACAAAAGAAAGAGACCTGCAGGCCACTGGTGGTAGTGTCACCCCAGGAGTGCACTGCTCAAGCCAGAACAGAGACCGCAGAGAGAGAGGCCACCTCACAGGAACTCAAACCAACAGCGTGGGTGGCTATCGCGAAAGAAAAACGAATAGGCGTGACAGCGGTGGCTGGCTTTCCTGTGGTGGATCAGGGCCCAGAGTGAGTCGCAGAGGAGGACAGAGAGGGGCCGAGGCCCCTGGTGGTCACCTTCGAGGGGCTTCACGATCTGCAGCTTCTCGGGCAGGTAGGAGCGACTGCTGAAGGACATGCCGGAGAAGCCCGTGAACTCGGAGAAGCGTGAGTGTGTGCCCAGGGACATGATGCTCTCCGTGGGTGTGAGCGAGCCGCTGTGCAGCTCTCCCTTCTCCGCCAGCTCACGCAGTTTTCTCTCCTGCTCCTCCTCAAAGAACCTCCGCTCAGACAAGTAGTTCTCCCGGCGCAGGGACAGCCGCCTCAGGGCCGTCTCCAGGTCGTGGGAGCCCGGGGTGCCTGGCGTGCCCGGCTTCTTATTGTGATCCTCGGTCCTGGGGGAGACAGGGGGTAAGTACCACCGGCCAGCAAAGGGCACTGAGGACCTCGACGCCCCCACCCCCAGGGCAAGGCTCCTGCCTGGACAGGAGATGATCTGAGGAAAGCAGAGCATCCAGGATGGGGAGCAGAAACTGAAGGCGCTCCATCTGTGGGCCTGAGCTCACTCGTCTTAGAGACAGGTGGTTGTTCCCGCCATAAGCAAGAATGTGTCCTCATAAACATCTCTCTCTGGGTTACTTTGGAAGAAACCTTTTTGCAGGTGGCTGCTGCTGGTACCACAGCGGGTTGGTTCAACCCTTTTGCCTCTTAGACAAAAGGGGCTGGGCTCTCGGTTCTGAGTGACACCAGCTCTGATCTTGGGGAACCCCTCTGTGTGGAGGTGGTTCTACGGGGCTTTAGGGTGGAGCTGACCATCCCTAAGGAGAAGCCACAAGTGACAGCCCCCACATCCCACCTTCTGAGGCAAATCAGAGAGCCTGGGCCCTCCTCACCCTTCCCAGCACCCAAGCCCCTGAGGGGGGCGGGGGTCACGTGATGATTCATGGGACGTGTTGGTTAGCTCTCCCCTTCCTTCCCTATGTCGTGGTAAAGCGTGCTTTGGGTATCAACATGAGATACCACCTCAGAAAAGACCGACGTTATGGATAAGGAGGATAACTGGCATGTGGAGACCAATGGCAACATTTACCCTGGCCACTCTCACGCGCCTCTCTGATGGTGACTGAGCCCCCACTCACCCCAGGTCGGCTGCCTCAGTTTCCAGGAGGATGCTGTTGGTCTTGTTATCGAGGACCACGTTGCTGACATCGCTGCCGTAGAAGCTGGAGCGGGGGGTGCTGACGCAGCTGGACAGGAGGGAGTTCATGGCTGAGGACTGGTTGGAGCCCGGGATGTTCATGGGGGAGGGGGTCAGTGATCTCTGCTTGACCACTTGATTGACGTTTCTCACCGTCTCAAAGACACGCTTTTGGTGGCTGGGGAGGACATGGCCACCATGAGCAAACACAGTGGGAAGAAGCTGCAGCTAGCACCTCCACAGACGGCCACCTCCAAAGTGGCACCCTGGGGTGCCCCCAGTGGCCTGCTGTCTGAGGGCTTCACATGGGCCTTAGGGTGTGGGGTATACAGACTAGGGAGATGCGATGCCAACCAAATCCAAGCCTCAGTAGCACAGCTTAGCCCTAGGTTCGGCCCAGTGACGCTGCTTATCACAGCCCTAAAGCCTGGGCTGGAAATCACAATACTGAGGTACTGCTTTTGTCCTTGGCACACAGACATAGGATGCGAGCTCCAGGAGGGCACTGCTAGCTCACAGGCGTTTGCAGAAACGAGTATGTGTAGCCGTTCGTGTTAACATTAAAAAGTGAATCCACCTTGAGATGATAAATACCCCACTGGGCTATTCTTAGAAACGGCCATTCCAAAGCACAGACCCCACACTTTGATTAGAATGTGTCCCCTTTTAGGGAGAAAAGGGTGGGCCTTGCTTTTGGACTGGCCGAGGAGTTTGGGTACAGAGGAAATACAGTCCAGAGACTTCTTCTCAATATTCCAGGGAGGTCAAGACTGGCTCTGAAGTGAGGAGGGGAGATGTGGGGGCCAGATAGAAGGGGACAGAAGCCTGGCTCACGCACTGAAGAGCCTGTGTCTCGTTACACATTGACGTTTTTCTTAGCAAACATGAAAACTTTTTAAAGCAATGGTTCCCATTAACGGAAAACATGGAGGGTAGGAAACGGGAAACACTGTGCCCTTTCCACCTCCCCGGAAGCTCATTGTTGGTTTGGTTTGGTTTTTGAGACAGAGACTCACTCACACAGGCTGTAGTTAAAGACTTCCGGGCCTCCCTCCCCCCTCCCCATGCTGGCCTCATGGGGTGCTGGGGGACAGAGCTCAGGGCTTCACTCACTGCTAGGCAAGTACTCTACCATCTGACCTCCAGCTCCAGCCTTGTCAGGAGGAAGGGGCGGAGAGATATGTCAGTCGTGCCGTTTTATTTCCCTTAACCTGACTGGGGAGGCCCGTGGCCGGCTGGTGGTGTCTGAGGTCCGTGCGTGCTAGGTTACGAACAGCACCAGCCCTGAGTCAGTTTGTGGGGACTTGAATATATAAAAACCACGCAGCCATACGTGATGTCCGGAGACTCTGGCTCTTCCAGCTGCAGGCCCTTGCGCATAGTTCCCTCGATCTCCGCAGCCAAGGAGTCCTGGGAAGAGACAGAAGGCACACGGCAAGTGAGCAGGGGCCCACGGCTTCCATGTCCAGGTGAGGTCTGAGGCCAGAAGGGCCACAGGATAAGGACCTGGCAATAGCGTGTGGACTTCCTGCCACACAACACAAGGCTAAAAAGCTTTCTTACAGAGAGGGAATCTGCCAGGGCAGGCCAAGGCAGGTTCTGAGCACACAATGCCTTTGGGTATGAGTGGACAGTCCCTAAGTCTCATGTGGCTGAGTGGCTGAAAGCCAGGACATTCCAGGCACCCTTGGCCAAACCACAGAGCTAAAACTGTGGCCACAACGTGGGGTGAGGAACTCAAGGGGCACAGGGAAGCGCATTCAGAACAGCGGGAACAAGTGTACCTCCAAATGTCTCTAAGCTTCCAAAAGGTCCCACGTGGCCTCACAGCCCCCACTAGGCTACTGTCCTCCCAGGTCACCAGGTCTGCAGTCGCAGCCCCTCAGGAGTATGGCACACAGGAGGCCAAGACCACCATGTGGGGACCTCTGACTCCACCTGCCAAGGGCTCACTGACTCTGCGGGGCGAGAGGTCATTGCCTGCGTGAACTGAGGCACCACCTCTGAGCTCTCTCTGGAAGCTCTTTACCCCACATCAGCTAGCCACCACGCCCACCTTCGCCATGTGCTCAGGATCAGGATAGCTGCCTCCAGGAAGAACCTCATATTTCCTGCCCTGCTCCAACTCCTGACCCCACCGCACCTTGTCCTCCACACACAGGAACCTCTCAACTTCCTCATTCCTATGAGTTTCCTCAAGTATAATGCTGCCTTTTGGGGGTCGGGGTGAAGGAGCCTTAGGGTCAGGGGAAGGCCAGTCCTGGAGTGCTGCTAAGTGCCCAGGTGTTGGCCCTACCTGCACCTCACCCATCCCTACACTCTGAGGAAGATCTATGGAAACAAAAGAACATTCCCACAGCGTTCAAGGGTCTCCTTGATTCTGCCTGTGTATCGCAGATTAAAGACCCCTGCCACAAGGCTAAGCATTGGGAATGCTGCTGAGTAAAAGGCTGCTGGCTCCAAGCGGTGGCAAGTGAGAAGCAGACCTGGGAGCCCCGCCCCAGCAGCGCAGGCGTGCTGCAGCCTTTAGATTGCTTTAACTGCCTTTGACGCACGCACGACACCCTTCCAAAACAAAACCAGGGCTTGCCAAGCGGCTCACAAAAGGCAAACCAAAGCTTTCAGCAAGCAAGGAAGCTGAGAATCCCTCCAGAAGAAACAGGCAGGCACATGTTCTATTCAGCTTTCCTTTTTGCTCTACTTTTCAAAAAAAAATTTTTTTTTATTATTTTGTGTGCGTGTGCATGTGCATCCACACAGGGATATGATGAGGTGCTTGTGTGCCACGGTGGGCCTGTTGGGGTCAAAGGACAACTTTTGGGAGTTAGGTCTCTCGTCCTGCCTTGTTGAGATGGAAACTTTCTGGTTTCTGCCACTTCTCGGTGTGTTCCAGAATAGTTGGCCTGTAAACTTCTAGCAGACTCCCGTCTCCCGTCATATGGGTGCAGAGATTACGTTTTGCACCCACAGATACAGTTGTTCACGTGTGTTCTGGGGATCAGACTCGGCTTGCCAGGCTGGCATGCCTAGCAGTTTTACTGCTGAGCCTGCTCCCTAGCCTGGCTTGGTTTTGCACGACAGTTTTAAGGCCTCGGCTGAGCTCCCCTAAGTTACCCAACACTCACTGGCTCGGCCAGCTGACTTGGGTGGGACTGTTTCTCTGGGCTGTCTGTCTGGGGTGAGGAGATACAAACTGCCCAGAACGAGCATCCCTGTAGGAGGCTCCTCCCTGACCCTTCTCGGCTGGCGAGATGGCTGAGAGAGAGAGTGAAGGTTGGATTCCGGAAACCCACGCAAAGGTGGAAGGAGCGAGCCGACTCCACAAAGTCGTCCTCTGACCCCGACACATGCACTGTAAGCTTACACACCCTCTCCCATCATTACACCAGACAAGAATAATAAGTAAAGCATTAAAAAAAAACAAAAACCTCTTCTTGCCTCAGTGAGAATTTGTTATTCTGCCAGGCCATTGGAACAAGGCCTGAATCTACAGGAGCTCTTGAGGCGTGTTCTTGGGCCATCTGTCTGCCGTCCAGCATGCGGTCCCTGCTGAGTGGCTATAGCTCTCCACAGCCATGCGCTAACATACACAGTGCCGCAGGACACAACGAATGCCTGGCCCCCCGGCTTCGGGAAGCTATGGCACACTACAAGTAGAATGAACGCCACCAATGCCTCGTGACCAGATGTCATAGACAAATGACTGGAGAGGAAACTGGGAACCTGCTTTGTCCTCCATCAAAGCCCTGACATCAAACAGGCCAGGCCGAAAGAAATAAAACCATGGGGAAATACTGTTTTTAAAAAGGCAATTTAGATCCCAGACAATAAAAGAACCAGGACACATGCAGCTCTTTAAGACACGAGGAAAGTGGTTTTGGGGACAAAATAGCAGCCATAACAAACACCTAACTAGACCAAGTTCCCAGTACACTCATCTCTTAACAACAGGAGTGGGGAGTCAGACAACTGGCCAATGCACCTTAGGGACTTAGGACGCCACCAGCTGGCAGGTCCAGGAAAGGGACAGGAAGTGCCGCCGGGTGCCAGAGGGCACAGGCGGAGCTGCTCACCATGGGGAACAGGCCGAGTGAGTGGTAGCGCCGCGACGTGGTGTTGGGCATCGTCTTGTTCCTGAGGTTCTTCAGTTCCTCCTGTGCCTCGTGAAGCATTTCCATGCACTCTGCATATTTGTCCTCCAGCTCCCGCAGCTGCAGGGAGAGGCAGCGGAGGAGGGGGAGGAGGAGGAGGGGGAGGAGGGGGAGGAGGGGGAGGGTCAGGCCTCAGCAAGCACCCAGGGCTGACCCACCCAAGCAGCCCTCCTGTCCGAGAGGCAGGACGACACAAGGGTATAACCAAGGCCCCAGCACCTTATGGAACCGGCTACCCCGTGGACCCACAGCAAAGAGGGCTGGATCCACAAGGCTGGCCTTTCCTTCCAGGCTCGGGAAGCTGCTGAAACGTTCACAGTGGACAAGGCAGATAAAGCACCACATGGGTAAAAGGCCAATCGGCGCCTCTGTTTCCAGCTGCACCTTTCGTTTGTTTGTTTGTTTGTTTGTTTGATACAGGGTCTCTCTATGTCATCTAGGCTGGCTTAAACTCACAGCAATCCTCCTGCCTCCGCCACTCGTGGACTGGGATCACAGACAGGTACCACAATGCCCAGGTTCAGGCCATATCTTTGAACAGGCTCTTTAATGTGTCTGTGATCTATTTTGTTCACCTATTTGGTATCTGTCAGGAACTAGAACATGTCAAGCCCTGAACTGCGTACTGAATCCAGCCCTCCTTACGCCTGCAACAAACGCCAGGGGCAGTGGGCACAGAACCCAGGCAAAACAGTAGCATGTTAACTCACTATTAAATGTTTGTTACGAGGAGAATGACCTAGGCCTCTGGGGAGGGGTGGGGGGAGGGGTGGGGGGGTGGGAGGCAGGGATGGGTGGGGTGGGGGTGGGGTGGGGGGGGGGGGGGGGTGGGGGAGGGGTGGGGTATGTGTTTACTGGAACCGGAGGCCCTAGAGAGCTGAGGCCGGGACACCCACCTCGGCCGTGAGTTGCCGCTGGGCATCCTTGGCAGCGCCCAGGTGCTGGACAAGCTCTTCGTTTTCCACCGCACACTAAACAGGGTAAAGGCAAGAAGACACTCTGTTAAGACACTCGGAGGAGCAGGACTTTCCCCTCCTGTCATCCGTCCATAGGAGCTCAGGGTCTGTCTACAGAGGAACGCGCACCCGGTGCTGGAGCAGAACGCAGCCTTTCACATAACAACAACAACAACAAACCCCAGACACTTTCTTTTTAAAATGTTTTCATTTGTGTGTGTGTGTGTATGTGTGTGTGTGTGTGTGTGTGTATACAGTACACGTGGAGGTCAGAGGACGACTTGAGGGTTGATTCTCTCTGAGGATGGCACTCAGGGCTTGGCTTTGGGTGCTTTTACCCACTGAGCTAGCTCACCAGCCCCTTTCACAGAGTTTTGAAGTCTTCCCTCTGTGCTTAACTGTCATCCCCAGCCCGTCTCCCATGTCCAGAGCACATCCAGAGTTTGTCCTCCCTCTCTTCCCCTTTCTGTCTTTCCTTCCTTCTTTCTTTTCCCAGAGGCATTTCATTTCCTCCTTTCCAAGTCCCATGGGAAACTAATCGTTCTACCATGGAGTGTGCCTGATTTGGGGGGGGGGGGGTAGTAAAAACAGACAGCAGGCTGCATGGTTTGTCACTCCATATCTACAGCACTTCTCTAGGAATGCCACCAACTTACAGACTATCCCTAGGAGGCACAAGATCATAACTAAAGCCTCTGCTGATTTCGGGGCCGGGCGGTTAGTCCCTGAGCCCACGAAGCCTCCTCCAGAAGAACAGTATGCACAGCTGTGGTAGGGAGCCATGCCCCTCCCATCCCAGCATGGCCACGGTCATGTCAGCCAGCACGACACAGAAGCCTTACAGCTTTCGCCTTCTTCTGTAAGTCCACGATTTGCGACAGCAGGTGCGTGATCTCCTCCTGCTGGCGAGCGGCATCTTCTGTCTTCTTGGCCAGTTCCTCGGAGATGCTTGCAATCTGGACGTTGGCATCCCCTGTGACAGAATAATGACAAGCGGGTGGCTGAGTTGGGAAAACACACACAGACCACAGAGGGACACCATCTTGACAGGGAGGAATGGAGGTGGGGCATAGGGGAGCCACAGAGGACATCTTTCCAAGCAGTGATGTGGTTCCTTGGGGCTGTAAAGAGAAGGAACCCAGCATTCTCATGGGTGGACTCTACTGACCAAGGCTGTCCCCACGGCAGGTCAGGCAGGCTCCAGGAAGGGAACTAGAAGTGACACACCAAATATGACCACACTTGGCTGAACTCCATTGTCCCATGATCAACAGCCCCACACGTGATGGGACTCTGCACACAGTGCAGCTTCCCTACAGTGTCCCACTGCACCTGGATCTGAGCGCCCACTGCACCTGAAGCTGAGCTCCCCACTGCACCTGGAGCTGAGCACCCCACTGCACCTGGAGTTGAGCTCCCCACTGCATCTGGAGCTGAGCACCCCACTGCACCTGGAGCTGAGCTCCCCACTGCATCTGGAGCTGAGCACCCCACTGCACCTGGAGCTGAGCTCCCCACTGCCTCTGGAGCTGAGTGCTCCACTGCATCTGGAGCTGACTGCCCCACTGCATCTGGAGCTTAGCACCCACTGCATCTGGAGCTGAGTGCCCACTGCATCTGGAGCTGAGCTCCCCACTCCATCTGGAACTGAGTGCCCCACTGCATCTGGAGCTGAGTGCCCACTGCATCTGGAGCTGAGCGCCCACTGCATCTGGAGCTGAGTCCCCCACTGCACCTGGAGCTGAGCGCCTACTGCGTCTGGAGCTGAGCGCCCACTGCATCTGGAGCTGAGCACCTACTGCATCTGGAGCTGAGTGCCCCACTGCATCTGGAGCTGAGCACCCACTGCATCTGGAGCTGAGCGCCTACTGCATCTGGAGCTGAGCGCCCACTGCATCTGGAGCTGAGCGCCCACTGCATCTGGAGCTGAGTGCCCCACTGCATCTGGAGCTGAGTGCCCACTGCATCCGGAGCTGAGCTCCCCACTGCATCTGAACATGCGCTGTCTTTCATTTCATTGGATGCCCTTTCTCTTATTGTACATGTGCTCCGGACAGAGGGCATGAGGAGGAATCATTGACCCACAAATGGGGCAAGGTCACCCATGCAGGCTGGCGGGGAAGGTGATGGGGAGTCTGTGAGGAGGAGGAGGAGGGGAGCAGGCAGGAGGGGCAGACATACTCAGCTCTTTCACGCAGTCGTTGACCAGCTGCTGCTCCTTCTCCTCATAGGTGATGGTCTCGGTCTTCAGCTGGCAGGCCTGTGGATGAGGCTCAGTCAGGGGACGGTGTCGACACGGTCAGGACTGGCAGGCGGACCAGGGGCCAGACACTTCTGGGACACTCCCATTCAGTATAACTGTAATGGCTGCCACCACACCACCCAGGACAGATACACCTCAGCTGCATGCCCTACCTAGGTCAGGGGCAAGGTGCTAAAGCAGAGGCTGGAGGGCCAGGCACCAGCAGAGGGCAGCACAGAGGGATGCGAGCACCAGTGCTAACACTGAAAGGCCATGGCACGTTGGTGTTTGCTGCTTGCTTCTGTGTGTCCAGCCCTTGTAGATATGACACCTCTACAGCCTGTTATAAGGCCTCAGACACTGCCCTGCCTACAGCCTGTGGTCTATGAACGGACACGGAGTTATCAGGTTCCGAGCTGTCACTGACTGTCTGCCTCAGCCTAAGAACAAACTCAGCATTTTAAAACACTGTCCCATGAGCTTTACCAAAACAGGGGCTCGTTCCTGTAACACTAGCACTGGGGAGACTAAGGCAGGAGAGCCGCCACGGGTTTGGGGCCAGCCTGGGCTACACAGTGAGCTATAAGCCAACCTGGGATACAGAGAGTCTGTCTCAAAAAAACGAGATAGTCTGGAATGGTGGCACACACCTTTAATCCCAGCACTAGGGAGGCAGAGGCAGGCTGATCTTTGTGAGTTCAAGGTCAGCCTGGTCTACATAGTGAGTTCCAGGACAACTGGGGCTGCATAGTGAGGCTTTGTCTCCAAACAAAACAGAAAGAGAGAAGGCGCATACGGCTCTCCCTGGGACGTTAGACGGCTCGCTCTGGCTGAAAAGAAGGGAAGAGCGTTGCCTAGAGGTCATGTCAGTGCTCAGGTAAATAGTTAACCTGGGCTCTAAGCAAAGACAGAGGGGCTGGGTGCCAGGGACTGGGGCGGTCACCTGGGCCATGGGGCAGAGGGGCCGGGTGCCCGGGACTGGGGCAGTCACCTGGGCCATGAGGCAGAGGGGCCAGGTGCCCGGGACTGGGGCAGTCACCTGGGCCATGGGGCAGAGGGCCGGGTGGCCAGGACTGGGGTGGTCACCTGGGCCATGGGGCAGAGGGGGCCGGGTGCCTGGGACTGGGGCAGTCACCTGGGCCATGAGGCAGAGGGGCCAGGTGGCCAGGACTGGGGCAGTCACCTGGGCCATGGGGCAGAGGGCCGGGTGGCCAGGACTGGGGCGGGTCACCTGGGCCATGGGGCAGAGGGGCCGGGTGCCTGGGACTGGGGCAGTCACCTGGGCCATGAGGCAGAGGGGCCAGGTGGCCAGGACTGGGGCAGTCACCTGGGCCAGACACCAGGAGACTGGAGGGGAAACAGGGCTCGGCCTCCTTCAGCCATGGGCGAGCAGACCAAGCCTGGTGTCATCCTGCCTCCCGGTTCCCATTTGTCAGAAATAAAGGGCTGGCTGGTGTGGGGTCTGCAGAGACAGGTTGTGCAAAGAGTTCCCTGTGCCTTGTAAGGTCCAGACAGGAAGCTCTCCCCAACGCATGGCAAGTTCAAAGTGGCAGATGGCTTGCCCTCCTGGAGGGGCTCTGGGAGTCTAGAGCCAGCTTCGACAGGCTCACGGCCCAAATCTGACAGACAAGGGCCTGGCGGAGAGGGTGGTGCCGTCACAGATGAGCCCACTGCTAATTAGGATGAGAAGCACTAAATTGACTCATAGCAGAGGTTTTAGACAGGGGTGGTGGGTGAGGAGGGGGAAAAATGTGTGTTGAGCCGGAGGCTGAAAATCCGGCCTTTGCTATCTATTAAACCCTGACATCATCAAACTCCCAGCAGCCTGGGGCCAGAGTCTCACTGCAAATGACACTCAGAAACTCTTGGCCCTGGCTCTGAAGACAAACGAAAGTGATGGTGGTGGCGGCGATAGTGACAGTAGCAACAGTGACAACACAGGACAGGCACCTGGTACAGTGTCGGTCCCAGGTGCTCAGCCCAGCCTTTTCAAGTTCGCCTGTAAGACCTCTGTGTCCGTTTTCTTGGGGCAAATCTGACCCTCAATAGCGTGATAGCTGGCGTTACTCCAGCCTTCAGGCCATTGCTCCAGCACCTGTACCCCTCTCAGTCTCCACCCACTGTGACGGCCACCCCAGAAGCCATACCCACACGTGGCCGAGCCTGCATCCGAGCACCCGGGCTGGGAAGTGCAGGCTCTGGCCGGACTCCTTCAGGTAGGCACTGTGCGGACGGTTGGTACTGCCCCCGCAGCTGCCGGGGGGGACACCCCACCCTCCCGAGGGGGCGAGGGCGGGGTTGAGCGTGTCACCTCAGATCGGAGTACCACGTTCTCCTCTTCAAGGTCCTTCAGCTTTTTCTGAAGAGAATCCAGGTGGAAGTAATTCTGCACCGAGGAAGATGACTCGTTTCTCTTCAGCCTGGGAGAGAAGCACACTCAAAGTCAGGGTGGCCATGCTTCCTTCTCGCCTGTGTGAAGACTACTGTGAGGGTCTACTGTGTGTGAGGGTCTACCTCAGCTGGGGTGATGGGGAGAGGGTCAGCCTTATTTAACCAATGCAACTCCAGGATGCCCGAGAGTTTGTTTAACCCTTGAGACGCACACCTGCCCACAAGAAGTGTTTCGTGGGCTGGTGAGACGCCTCAGGGAGTTAAAAGACCTTGTTACCACACCTGACAACAGGAGTTCAGTGCCCAGGACCAACATGGTGGAAGGAGAAAACTGACTCCTGAAAGCTGTCCTCTGACCTCCATACGTGAGCTGTAAGCCGTGGCCTGCGCCCCTCTCCCAATGTATACAAATAAATAAATCAAAATTTAAATGTTCTATGTACGCTGCGTGTGAACTCGG